>NW_022989748.1:4471376-4607901 GCF_902827175.1 Gymnodraco acuticeps | reverse complement strand
CCTGTCACTCTGCTCCACCTGTTTCCCTCTCACTCTGTTCCACCTGTTTCCTCTGCTCTACCTTTTTCCTCTCACTCTGCTCCACCTGTTTCCTCTCACTCTGCTCCACCTGTTTCCTCTCAGTCTGCTCCACCTGTTTCCTCTCACTCTGCTCCACCTGTTTCCTCTCACTCTGCTCCACCTGTTTCCTCTCACTCTGCTCCACCTGTCACTTTGCTCTACCTGTCACTCTGCTCCACCTGTTTCCTCTCACTCTGTTCCACCTGTTTCCTCTGCTCTACCTTTTTCCTCTCACTCTGCTCCACCTGTTTCCTCTCACTCTGCTCCACCTGTTTCCTCTCAGTCTGCTCCACCTCTCACTCTGCTCCACCTCTCACTCTGCTCCACCTGTTTCCTCTGCTCCACCTGTTTCCTCTCACTCTGCTCCACCTCTCACTCTGCTCCACCTGTTTCCTCTCACTCTGCTCCACCTGTTTCCTCTCTTCCGGTCCACCTGTCACTCTGCTCCACCTGTTTCCTCTCACTCTGCTCCACCTGTTTCCTCTCACTCTGCTCTACCTGTTTCCTCTCACTCTGCTCTACCTGTTTCCTCCTCTCCTCTGATCCACCTGTTTCCTCTCTCACTCTGCTCTACCTGTTTTCCTCTCATTCTGCTCTCACCTGTTTCCTCCTCTTCTCTGCTCCACCTCTCACTCTGCTCCACGTTTCCTCTGCTCCACCTGTTTCCTCTCTCCTTCGGTCCACCTCTCCCTCTGCTCCACCTGTTTCTTTTCCCTGTCCACCTCTCACTCTGCTCCACCTGTTTCCTCTCCCTCTGTCTACCTCTCCCTCTGCTCCACTGTTTCTTTTCCCTGTCCACCTCTCACTCTGCTCCACCTGTTTCCTCTCCCTCTGTCTACCTCTCCCTCTGCTCCACCTGTTTTCCTCTCTCCTCTGTCTACCTCTCACTCTGCTCCACCTGTCCCAGGAAAGCGTGGGGTGCTGAAGCGGCCGTGGTCCGAAGCGGAGCGCGTGGCGGTGGAGACGCACCTGAAGAGGAACCTGATGGAGCTGCGGGTCCCGGCCAAGGCGGACTGCGAGCGCTGCCTGGAGCTCTGCCCCCTGCTGGTCAGCAACCAGCGCGACTGGAGGTCCATCAAGTTCTACGTCCACAACCGCATCCAGCTGCTGAAGAAGCAGGGGCGGAGGGAGAGCGCCGGCCTCTGAAACCTCCACCCCATGTACAGACCAGCAGAGAGAGGGGGGAGGAGACACTGAACCCCACCCTCATGTTCAGACCGCAGAGAGAGGGGGGGGAGACACTGAACCCCACCCTCATATTCAGACCAGCAGAGAGAGGGGGGAGGAGACACTGAACCCCACCCTCATGTACAGACCAGCAGAGGGAGGGGAAGGAGACACTGAACCCCACCCTCATGTTCAGACCAGCAGAGAGAGGGTGGGAGGAGACACTGACCCCCACCCTCATGTACAGACCAGCAGAGGGAGGACTTCCTGTTGGGGTCTCAGTGATGGATCAGATGGGTGTAACCTGTGAATATGAGTCCAGTGAATGCGTCTTAGAGATTATTTTTGTTGTCGTCCCGCTGACTTCACACTGTGTGGGACGGTGCAGCAGCAGCAGGTGGAGGAGCTCGGACCAAGAACTTTTTGGAGCTTCCTTCATCATTTGTTCAAAACTCTCAACCATCTTCCTCGTGCTGCAGGAGTTTATTGTTGCATGTGTGTTGATGGTGCAGATCTGTGCACGGGGTCTACGGAGGCCAACGGTGCAAACGCGCTACAGCGGCTCAGAACACTTCCATCACGGGAAACACTGCAGCTTCAGAAAGATGCACATAATAAACACTAATGTTCCAAAGCACATGCACATTGTTGTTTCTTCATTTGGCATGTGTTTTGGCACATTTGTCTTTTTTGATTTGCAGTGTTTCTCCTATTGTCCATGTTTCGGGACGTTGTTGGGCGTTTGCACCTGTCGGCCAGTTCAAAAAAAGATGCGGCTACATTAATATTATATATATTTTGTTATATTGTTATATTCCAGTGGGGCAGCGCAGGATACTTTTTGACACATTTCCAGTAACTCCAGGAGTGGAGTGCACCAGCTGGGCGTAAAAAAGTAGGTCTTAACTCTTAACGTCCGGCTTAGCTACGTCCGACTTATTTGAATTTACACCGAGTGCACCAGGCCTGACTAGTCACGGTCGTAGCTGGCCTCGTCTTAAAATGCGCGTCCACGTCAATACACGCAAAACAGTAATTGTTGCCAAGCAACACACGGTCTACATAATTTAACACTCAACTTCTCCATTCAAAGCAGCCTGTTAGCGTAAAATCTGAGCACGATCAGCACCTGCAAGGTTGGGGAGAAAACAGCGTTTCTGTCTGATCCGTGCTGTAGTTGAGGGGAGATCTCCTCGATTAATTCATAAAGGGCTTGTCTGCAGAAACGAAACCTCTATCAGCTCACTCTCTGAATAGATGTCCAGTGGGTTTGTTCGATCACGGACGACTCTCTCGTCTTAAGGCCCTTTCGTTGTTAAACATGTAAACAAGACGCAACCGCCATCGTTAATTTCCTTCTTGCCTGTTTTACGTTACTATGGATACTAGTCTGTCTTTCCGATTTACGCCTGCTCCACACTAGGCGTAAAAGTTGCATGCAACGCATACAGGGCTTAGGTCTAAGTGGTGCACTAGTCATAACTTTAGTTTGGTCTTAACCTTCGGTTCTACTACTCGGACGTAGAGTTACGCCCAGCTGGTGCACTCCACTCCAGAGGCTTTAGAAGTCCAAATTCTAATTGAGGATTTATTATAAGGAGACAAAAACAATGGAGAGATCATTGATGCAGCTCTCCGTGCATCAGTTCACACACTGCATACACTCTGTGTGTGTGTGTCCACGTGTAAATGTTGTTTTTATATTGACTGACATTGTTTTATTGCCCACAGTGTTGTTGGACCATGATGCACCTGTGATGCATTCTGTACGGATGCCCGCTGACCTGTGTTTACTGCATATCAGAGTTTCATCTATATTTCAGATGATTTGACCCATAGTGTAAATACTTCATATGAAGAGTATTAGTGACGGCAGAGCAGTGTTGTTGATGGTGTACATACTGTAAATACTACCTCTACTTATTAAAGTGTACCACATTATGACATGTTTTTTTTTTTAAAGAGCAGGGTTTCCCACACAAGACTATACTTGGGCGGGCCGCCAGGTATATTAACGGCCGCCCAAGTATATTTCGCGACCCATTTAGTTTTTTTTTGGTTTTTTTTATTAAATCTTTTTTTTATATAATTTTTTTTTATTCGTCCGTGACCACGACGCCATCTGCGATCGATTAACTTGTAGACAATGATCCCTCGCTCCCTTGCTCTGATCTCGCCTCCTTCTGGCCTGTTAAGTGGCCTGCCTCACACAGGGTGACTGGCTGTCCACATGATGTGGCCTGCTGACATGGCCACTGTCATACAGATCATAAATCAAAGCCCTTGATTGGTCTCTGTGTGTCATTCAAGCTCGGGATAACCTCAGCTCAGGTGAGGTAAAGGACTCTCTGAGTGTTTAGATAGTTAACTTAGTCTAAGTTCTCAGTGGGTCTCAAACGGTGTGGTCACCATTTTGTAAACACATATTTCCATTTGAGAGGGTAGTGATTGGTCTAATGGATAGTGAGGTGGGCTGAAGATCGGAAGGCTGTGAGTTCAAATCCCGCCAGGAACACCAGCACTAGTGTGCCCTTGAGTAAGGCACTTAGCCCTTAGTTACTCCAGGGAGAATGTCCCTGTAATCGGTCTTATAAGTCGCTTGGATAAAAGCGTCAGTGAAATGTAATGTGATTAGTAAATATGCATGAATAAATAAATAAAAGTTAACTAGGTGAAAAAAGGTAAGATACACTTTTAAAACTTGTTGAGAGAAAAACTAGTCTTTGCTGCTGCCTCAAGAGGAGCAGGGGGAGAGGGGGGAGAGGAGGGAGACAGGAAGAGGCTGATTCAGGAGCACAGACACACTCACAACTATAAATGAACCAAAACTAAATTAATAAACAAGTTTCAGTGTTTTTTTCATATTGGAAATGGTATGTTTTGGTTATGGCCTTGATTTTATGATTATTGAAATGTATACAGTTCTGTTAAATATAGGTGTTTCCATAGATCTAGTCTCTTTATTTTCCCCTCAAATGCACCAGATTGATGCATTTAACTCCAAATAAAATCTTACCGGGGGGGCATGCCCCTGGACCCCCCTAGAGGATTTGAGGTCGACCCCCACTAAAAATCACATGGATAGGTTCCTAAATACATTAATAAATACATTTATTTTTTTTAAATAGTAACCCATTTCCATATGTTCATGTTGGGTAGTAGATTTAAACTATAGGGCTATCATATGGACCCTGCCTGTACCTGTACCTGTACCTGTTCGCTCTGCCATCGCGTGAAGGGTCTGCTAACAAGCGACCAACAGAAAGGTTAATGTTGTTGCACGTCACCTCAACCCCCCCTGCTACCACCACCCCCCAAAGTATATTTCAGATCTGTGGGAAACACTGGCAGTTAATGGACCAGCACCAGAGGCATTCCCATACACACAGGCGTTGGAGCTGTTCTTCATGAAATCCCAGAAGGATGAAGTGCTCTGACAAACAGTGCCATCTTGCGCAAAATGATTATACCGGAATGAAAAGTCAATAAATAATGTTGTTAAAACTTTTTTTTTTTTTTTTTTTTTCGCGCCCCCCCCCCCTCCTTGCCACCACCGCCCACCACAGCCCAAAGTATATTTCATATCTGTGGGAAACACTGAAGAGTGAAACAGAGAACTGGAATGAACACATGCAGACTGAGTTTATTCACACAAATATTAAAAGATATTCATAACAGTGTTTAATATCACAAATTGGGATCAATAAAGTACTATCTTATCTTATGAGCAGGTACATGCAGATGGACCAAACTATGGAGTGTTAATTGAACAACATGTTTCGCTGAAGAGGAATGTAGATCCCAAATGTCAGTTTCTCTTTAAGCTACTTATTTTCTACTTACTACAGTTCAACAAAAGCACAATATTCTTCATTATTATTAATCAAAACATGAAATGTAGTTCGCTCTGAGTGCAGCTACAGCACCTCAACCACACTCCCTAACCTATAAAGCTTCTCCATCGTGTCCGGCTTCAGTTTCACAGACCGCCTTAGACTCAGTGTTGCCCCCCCCCTGCTCAGCCTCCACCTTCCTCTGTAATAACTCCATGGGTGCCGCGTCGCCCTTCCCGGGGTTGAACAGGGAACAGCGGCACGGTGAAAGCTGCGGTGAGGCTGCAGATGAGGCTCTGTTTCTCCACGTTATAGAAGGAGAGCTCCCCCCGTCAAAGTCCAGAAACACCCCGGGCTGCGGCCCGGGGGGGGCAGCAGTGCCACCGAAGACTGTGCTAAGCTGTAGGCTGGTGGGGGAGGAGGATAGGAACCAGAACCGGTTGGAGGAGGATGGAGTGAGGTGCGAGTCTGCCCGGATGGAGGCTGTAGTCACTCCCACCCACCAGAACTTCTTCAGCCCTGCCTTTAAATTCCCAGAGACACCTCCCAGTAGTGCCGTCCAGAGGAGAGGGAGGGTGTCCCGGTGATGGCGGTGAGACAGGTCACCTGATCTCCATCGGGGAAATTAATCGGCAGGTCTCTGATTTTATTTTCCGCAATTTTGAGGTACTTATTTCATTAGGTTCTGGTTTCACATTAACTGTGGGAAATGGAAAGCAGCGTCAGTGTGACTCGGTGTGTTCCTAATTTTTTTATTAAGAGGCCCTATTATCTCTTTGTGGTGTTCCTCCTCCTGTAGGTTGTTCTATAGGTGTTGTGCATGTACAATTTAAGGGGCATCTAAGGGAGGGACATCTCTATGTGTGGTTGATTAATCACAACAGAACCGGCCAGCTAACCAATCACAACAGACTGGGCTCTAGTTTCAGAAAATAATTGTGGCATTATTTAATCAAACCTTTAAAGGGTTTAAAGGTGAGGATCATATCGGTTACGATCAGGACTTTTGTTAAATGATTTTAAAGCACAGAGGGTAAACACAGAGATAATTATTATAATAATAACATTAATACATTGTGAAGTCCTTACCGTAGCTCTGTCGGGCTGTTGATATCTGTGTTGGCTCGATCTTGCCTGTAACACAATATCATTGTCATCAATACAGCCGAATAATATATCTTTTTGTCTGTTGTAATTTATTCATACCTTTTGGTAGAAGTTTCTGATTCTCTGGGGAATAAAGCACAAACAAGTGTCAATCTGTGGCACATACTCAAGATACAACCAACACACTACATTTAATTTAATTAACATTTCATGAACACACCAAATGTGTGTAAGTGAAATAAAAAATAATAATAATGTGTTCAATGCTTCTTACCCTCAACGGGCAATTTGGCTTTCTTTCCTGAAACACAGATCATTTTCAGCATATCATTTTTATATATATATATAACATAACAATGATGCGTTAAAAAGGTACCATAAAGAGGTACCTCTCTTTTTCTATAGAGCAGAAATGCAGCTGCCAGCAGCACTGCGGAGAGGAGGAGACCGAATGCTGCCCACCCTGCGGCTGCCCCCCCTCCGACCCTGAAACACAGGAGATGTACTGGGATTTAAATATTGTTCTGCAGATATTAAAAACCTGTCTGTGAAGTTTAAATTGTATATGGTCATATGAGCAGTTGAAAATGCAAATGTGAGTATTGCATTCAAATTTGACCTCCTGTAATATCCCTCCCTGTGCATTTTTCTGCTGCATTCATTGAAGCCCCCTAGAGACCCCCTTGTTCTCACCCCTGAGGGGGCTCCTGCAGCTTCAGCCGGACTTCCTGCTCCTCACCCAGCAGGACACCCGGGTGGAGGCGGGCAGCAGGATCCAGCTGTGCACCGACACCAGGCCGGAGGGGGCGGTGCTGTACTGCAGGCTCTGCGGGGTGAGGGTCTTCAGGGGGTCGGCCCAGCGCAGGCTTGGGCGGGGAGACCAACCCTCGGACTCACAGCTCAGGTTCACCTGAACACCCGTTATCCACACTGCGGACAGCAGAGGGGGGGTCCCGGTGACTATAGGAGGAAGAGCAGAGGATTAGAGGTCTGCAGGCTCTGCTGTCTCCTCCACCTGCCCGCACTCACCTGTCACCACCAGGCTGACGGTGGCTGTGTCGTACTCCTTGTCGCTGCTGACGTAGCAGCTGTAGTCTCCTGCGTCCTGCAGCGTGGCGTTTGCCAGCTTCAGGCTCACGTCCCCCTCCCGCAGCCCGCTGGACGTTGCGTCCTTCAGGCCGAGTGACACCCTGCCGGCGTACGCAGCGTCCTGCGAGCCGTGCTCCAGATGGGCCCGCTGGTACAGCAGCACCGGGGAGTCGAAGCTTCCTCGCGGGAGGAACCAGCGCACCTCCAGCTGCTCAGCGCTCTGGGGGGGGGAGAGCCAACAGGGGAGGGTGGCTGTGTGTCCAAGCTGCACCGAGACCGGAGACCCCCCCCCTGCATGCTGTTGGACACTGACACATAGGAAAACACAGCACACAGGTTCATCACATGTTTGACTAACACCATTTAACACCATAACACCTGCTTTCAACATGTTAACCATCAACACATCTGCAGAATATACGATATTGTTGTGTGCATCACTTTATAGCTTTATAAATCTGTGCAAACTGTGGAATCCCCCGTAGAAATCCATAAAATCTCACCTAAAATTCCCCAACTTATTTATATTTCTATTACTAGAAAAACTAAAAAAAAGGTAGTGCTAAATATGTTCAATATTTGAAGGAAATATAAATACTCTAAGCTAGTAGGCTACTTAGCTACTTCCAGTTATGTAAAGTAACGCAAGTAGGCCTACATTTTGAGGGACTTTTACTTTACTGTTGAAGTATTTTAAATGTGTTGCCACTTTTTACTCCCACACCACTATTCAGAGGTAAATAGTGTACTTTGACCCCACTACATTATTTAATACCGCAAGTTACTTTGCAGATTTTGAATCATGTTGTGAAATATATCAACACTTAAATAAGACTTTAGTTACACCTAAAGTGAAATCACAAGCTACCATGCAGCTACAAATTAAAATTAGCTGCACCATTACATACACATTAAAGCATAAATAATTATAATCAAAACCCTTTTTACTTAAGTACAATATCTGAGTACTTCTACACCATGCTACTACTTCATACAAACGTACCAGGAGCAGCTCGGCAGCAGAACACACCACACCCCACCATCAGCATCAGAGCACCTGTGAAACACAAACCTACACTCACTTTACACATTTACATAACAGAACAGACTTGCTCATGGTAATAATAATAATTATTATTATTATTATATATTATTATATATTATGTTCTGCTCTCGCTCATTGAACCTACCCATCGTGCTGCTTCAGAGACAAAGACCGTCAAACCGCGCAAACTGTAGTCCGTGAAGACTGCAGAGAAGAATACAGAGTTAAATAAGCTGCAGAGATAAAGATTTCGTTTAAAAAAATGGATTAGAGACAAGACAAAGAGATAGAGATTGAAGTCAGTTTCGCCGTGATTTGTCCCCCCACGTTTTGCCCCTCTCTTACTTTCACTTTCAATTTCGTCAGGGAACATCTCACATTTCAAACAGTAGGCAACACATCACTCCCAGAAATGGTCATTGGAGGATTCACTTTAATATGAAAACACGAGCACAGAACATATATTCAGTGCTAAGCTAACCCGTGTATTTACTCACCTGTACATACAGTATACTCACCTGTATAAACTCACCTGTGTATACTCGTTACCTGTGTATACTCAACTAACTGTATATACTCACCTGTGTTGTATATAGTGTACTCACCTGTATATACTCACCTGTACATATACTGAAAAGATACAGAATAGGCCTATATACTGTGTACACCTGCATACTTGTACAGTTTCTACTCACCATACAGACAGACAGACAGACAGACATATGACCCTGACAAAGCACTCTAATTTCCTCTGTAATTTATTGTTCCTGTTTATATGCTGTTGTCCTATTAAAGTGTTGGGAAATAATAAAGTAATAACACTATATTTTAAATTAACCTTAAAACAGTAAACATGTTATTGGAGCTTTTCATTGTATTTAATTAAATGAATGCAGTCTGTGGTTAAACCAAACACGGAGAGTCAATAGGCTTGTTTGAGACACATTGCGGCTCGCCTCGAAAGTAGACGAGAGTAGCCGATCGCAGCCGGGGGAGGTGTCAAAAAGCTCGTCTTAAGTCGGACAGCTCGGAGTCGGAGTCGGCTTGACTGGCTGGGTTTGCAATGGCGGTAATTGCGTTGGCGTTTTTCGTTGCAGATGAAGTGGATGCAATAGAAATCCCACAATTATTATATCACTACAAATGAATGACTCAAGTGTCAGTTCATTTTGAAACAAATCAGTACAAGGGGGGTTGAATACATGTAAAAGACAGAACCACTTATTACTTTTCAAAACTACTTCCGTCAGTGGTCTTGACAAGTTTGCATTTATAAAGAATGCACAAATGTGTATATTCGTTAATGTCAGATATGTACTAAGTAAATGCATTTGTTCCTGCTCAAGATTAGATTCAACTTTATTGTTATTGCACATATTACAGGTACTGAGACAACGAAATGCAGTTTAGCTTCTAACCAGGTGCAACAAGCAGTAAAGTGAAAAGTAATGTACACAACCTACAGAATAAAAATGAATTGAATGATGAATAAACAGTGAGGGGTATGAATACACTAGATATCAGCCTGTGAGCAGCATGAACAGTGTGTATGAATATGCTAAGATATATAAAGTATGAAAACGGTAAGCAGTATAGTATAAATATATAGATATTAATTTCATGATGATAAACATTGTGGAACAATGATGAAAAATGGGAATGGATGTGGCGACGTAAAACTGACACAAAACAACAACAAACTTTTGCCAGCCAATTGGAGAGTTTCATCAGCAGCACGTGGTAAAAACCACCAATGAGCGCTCAGCTCGAGATACCAGCGAGACGTTTCCCATCAAGCATTTCGCTTCTGCAGCCCGTGGAGAGCAACTGCGCCAACTCGCCTCGCCTCGCTCTCAAGGCTGCGGGCGTCTTTGTCCCGCGAAATTTCAAAGTCTCATGTGGGCGGGCCTCCAGAGCAAGTCGGACAAAATGACTAACCATCATGCAACGCACTAGCAAGACGTTGATCGCAACTGCGCAGGTCTGCGCAGGTCTTGCTTGTCTCAAACAAGCCTAATAATGAGGAAGGGGAGTTCTCACGTGAGTGGGTTGCGTTAAGATAAACAGGCTTCAAAAAAATGCATGCAGTTGAGAACGAATGACCAAGGGATTATTAACATGTTTATTTGGAGCATAGAATAAATATATTACAAACAAAATCAAATGCAACCCAAAAATGTGGTGAGGCTGAACAGCCCACTTAGAATAATTAAATCATTTAGCTCTGATTCACCTTACTTTGAAATGCTCAACCGGAAGTGTATGTTGTTGTGATTGCGCCAACCAAGCAGAGTGATTAGTTTAGTTCTGTTTATAGTTTGTGTTTATGAGCCTCTGGGTGGTTAGTGCCGTTTATTAACCTCACAGTCGGCTGGATACTGCTCCATTCAGCATGATACGTTGGACTAACGCGTGGGTTTAATATGTTTATTTTAGTTTGAGACGCTAACATTAGCTGCTGGCTCTCAGTTAGCATTAGTTATCAGAGCCGTTCACTGACCCTCGGACATATGGACACGTTTTGTTTACGTCTCCAGAGTCCACCGGACAGCTGTAAACTCTAAATAAACTGAAGTAATTCAGCTTGACTGCTGTCTCCAGACATGTCCCAGCCTGCAGACTGTGATGACTCCACTCCCCTGCTCAGGGAGGACGCAGACAGGTGAGTGAATGGCCGTATCTCATTTCTGGAATTTCCCCTCCTCTACTCCTATCCTCGTGTCTTAGGTCGGTTAAAATAAATCCTTGCTTCCCTCACTTGCGGTCGTTTCCCCTGCGTCTAGTCCCTCCCACCAGGGAAGCATGGAGAGACGCAAGGAAAACCACGAGAAGCAGGGAAATTAGGTTTATAAGAGCAATGGGAACGTCCTTTCCTCCGGAGCGTCACGTGAAGCGACGTCCGTTTGTGATGAGCGGCCGCACAGCTGTTCGTCTGACAGCAGTCAACAAGCCTGCTGGGATGAGGCTATGGTCTCAAACAATGAGACCACACCTCATCCCATCTCCTCCTTCCCTCACTCGCTTCCCTTCCTTGCGTCTTAGCTCTCCCGCCTCCGTAAGATGCGAGCGAGAGACACGAGGAGGTGACGCGAGGACAGAGGAGTCCTCAGGTATTAGGCTTGTTTAGACAAGCGAGACCTGCGCAGTTTGCGATCAAACGTCTTGCTAGTGCGTTGGCATGATGGGTTAGATCATTTTGTCCGACTTGCTCTGGAGGCCCGCCTACATGAGACGTTGAAATCTCGCGGGATAAAGACAGCCCGCAGTCTTGAGAGCGATGCGCGGCGAGGGCGAGCACAGTTCCTCTCCACGGGCATGCGGAAGCGAAATGCTTGATGGGAAACGACTCACTGGTTATCTCCAGCTGAGCGCTCATTGGGTGGTTTTACCACGTGCTGGGGATGAAACTCTCCAATTGGCTCGGCAAAAGTTTGTTGTTGTTTTGTGTCAGTTTTACGTCACCACCTCCATTAACATTTTTCATAATTGTTCCACAATGTTTATCATCATGGAATTAATAGCTATATATTTTATACTATACTTGCACTGCTTACCCTTTTTATACTTTATATATCTTAGCATATTCATACACACTGTTCATACTGCTCACAGGCTGCTGTGTATCTAGTGTATTCATAGCCCTCACTGTTTATTCATCATTCAATTCATTCTATATTTTATTCTGTCTATTGTGTACATTACTTTTCACTTCACTGCTTGTTGCACCTGGTTAGAAGCTAAAACTGCATTTCGTTGTCTCAGTACCTGTATATGTGCAATAACAATAAAGTTGAATCTAATCTTGAGGCAGAATAAAATGTATTTACTTAGTACATATCTGACATTAACGATTAAACACATGTGGTCATTCTTTATAAAATGCAAACCGAGTCAAGCCGACTCCGGAGGGTGGCGGTAATACACCTTAAAGTTGTTTGCAATCCGCCAAAAAAACCGAGAGAAGAGAGAAGGAAGAAGACGACTCCCGAGCTGTCCGACTTCAGGCGAGCTTTTTGAGACCTCCCCCGGCTGCGATCGGCTATTCTCGTCTACTTTCGAGGCGAGCCGCAACGCGTCTCAACAAGCCTATTAATTGGATGGCCTCGTTCACAATCAAACGTCACTCTTAAACGACTCTGTTTAATGATGACATGTGGCACAGCTGTATCCCCTCTCATCGGGCCTTAACTGAATAACCCCTTAGAACCCGGCCCATTTGTCGTTAAATATTTATTTAAATGAATGAATCTTTCTCTTGTTAGTCAAGGAATTCAATGTATGATGGTTGGTCCTGCTTTTGTGTTCCGTTTTGGTGTAAAATGTAGCCTACATTTAAATAAATATAGGCTATAATTATAGTAATGTAAAAGCCTTTTAGAAATCAATTGCACATAATAATTCCCACGGAGCTGTGAGCACTTTAGCACTTGTGACGCTTTTCCACTCATCTTCCAGTTGTCGGTTTTCCTCTGTTGAAATCGACCAGCTGTGAAGGTGGGGTCGGGGCTTTATACGCGAGTAGTGAAAACACTTCCGCGTAGTCTGCTCGCGTGTATCCTCCCTTTCGTCTCCTCCCCGTACCCCTCCTCCCTCACCCCTCCTCAGAGGGTTTCAAATGTCCCCTCCTCGACTCCTCGGTCCTCCGGTAGTGACCCGGAAATGAATTTCAGCGCGCCATGTTGAAGGACATCTAATTTCTCTAAATGCACTTCGAGGGACCGAGCATCGAGGAGGCTCTCTGGAGGAGCTCTAACTGAGGAGACACTGATGCATCCTCCACGGCTCCTCCACGGATGCATTTCCGGGAACGGTGGAGGCGTGACGCACGGCCGGACTTATTTCAGCCAATGACAGCTCTACATGCATCCCTTGGATATTACGGCCCGTCTACACTACAGGCATAAAAAAATCTTGAAGCTGGGCGTGTCTGAAGCTTGGCAATTTTTTGCGACCAACAACCAATCACATTGGTTGCCCCCGACATACAAAGCAATAGCAATGTTAAAACGAAGTAAACTGGATATAAAATCCCCAAACAGGCGAAAACCTACCAGTTTCACCCACTGTATCTGCCACCTCCCTCCATGCCTGGTTCCTCCGGTTTGTATCCCGGTAAATCGTTCTGGTCGGAAAGAACCGGGTGATTTGATACCGTAATTTCTCGTTTGGAATATGAGGAAATGAACTGCGGTCTGGCTCTCCCAGCTTGCACGCGGTTTGATTGGCTAGCGATTGGCGGGAATTGCAAAAACGGGATTTGATTGGCTGACGCCAGCTTCGAGCAAGCATCGAGCCTCAAAAGTTGAACACATTGTTCAACTTTTGACGCCGATAGACGCTCGCGATGCTTGCAACGCCGCCTTGCCATGCTACCCACAATGCAGTTCGGCGAAGTTTGAAAATATCCTACGTCACCCCATTCAAATGAATGGGCGAAGCGTTGAAAGCATTTTTTTACGCCTGTAGTGTAGACGGGCCGTTTATAGTAGTAACTGCTTTCATCGCAACGCAATGTTTACAGTGAGAACAGCTGTGAGGTCCGTGCAGAAAGCAGAGCAGTGTGTAAAATATATATCTCTCAGTATAACAGGCCTACATTACTTTCTGTATTTGTATGCTGTAGTTTAGTAGATATCTACAAACAAAGAGTCGATATTTTTCTAAGACCATTAGTGCTTCACATAATAAAATACACAACGGCTGTAGCCTGATTATGCTTTAGGAGCAGTAGGTGTGTGTGTGGTACAGTGTGTAGGTGTGTGTTGTACAGTGCGTAGATGCGGCGGACAGACGGGTCTCAGTTGGTTTGGTGTCCTATGCTTACTTTTAATACTTGTACAACTTTTGGCCCGCAATTTCAATTCCCCATTTCAGCGACCTGAGAGAGGGGTGGGGGGGATAGGCCTATATCCAGTCTCTGATTGTGTTACGTTATTATGAGAGTGCTCTCATACTTGTTTGATTCTGAAATTGTATATATTTATATAAATATTAGGGCGCGTTAACGCAAAAAAAAATTAACGCCACTAATTATTTTAACGCGATTAACGCATGTGTATTTTTTTCCTCGGCCGCCCCGTAGTTTCAGAGCGCATCGAGTTTAAAATACCATCTACAAGCTGATGCTGACAGCCCCGCTCCTGCCGCCCGCTTGTGGCAGACCACACTTCCACGCTCACCGGCAGGCACCGACTGGCTGTTGGGAGGACCGGGAGGGTGTGTGTATGTGTGGCCCGAGCGAGCGAGAGAGAGACCTTACGTGCATTGTTGTTGTTGTTAGCATCTGGTGCTAGCTAGCTGCGCTAACGGATATGGAGCTGTTTAAATGAAAACAGAGGAGCGACATTTCGCCACAACTGCGCCGAGCACTTGACTTTATGCAGGAAGCCAGACAGTGGGACATTGTACGAAAAGTCAGCACACTCAGCACGGATAGTGCGCAACATGATTGCAGCGTCCAGGCAGCTCCCGTTCGAGCATAGGCCTATGCCTTGAGTTGCACATAGCTCCAACGATCCATCTCACACACACACACACACACACCATTTATATTGTATTATTGTATGAGAGAGGTTCCAGGTTGAATTGAGGCGAATATTTGTAATGTTCATAGGTTGTTGTTAGGGCCGGGACTTTAACGCGTTAATTAAGATTAATTAATTACACAAAAATTAACGCGTTAAAAAAATTAACGCATTTTAATCGCACTTATTTTTGCACCGCGGAACGTTTCTCACTGGATGAGTTTCAGGCGTACCGATTATACTGGAGCACCAACTAACGTTCATGACTTCAGACAACAACAAACCACGGTGAACAACAGTGGGAAATGTTGTTTTAAAAAACGGACGGATGGAAGCGTTGATAAGAGCACGGTTGTGTGCAAATTATGCAAAAAGGAATTCGCATATCACCGCAGCACATCAAGCCTCAAGTATCAGCTCAATGCAAAACATATAGCAGCTAGCGTGGAAGCTAGCGTGGACGTTAGCCTCTTTTATCGCGTTCACACCAAAAAGAGCCGGTACTAAAATTAGTTCATGAGAACCTTTTTACCCCCACGAAAGTCCATGCTAGAGAGCAGGGACTTTCGTACGGCTCTCTTGTGAGAAAATAGCTATATTTCTGATTGGCTGGGCGGATTGCAAACCACGCCCCGTAAAACTCCCAAAAAGTTTGGTGAAGCCGCCATTTTATTATCCTCGCATTAGCATTATTAGCATTAGCCCAGCGCAGAAACGCAGAGAGACTAACTTATGGCAACACAAAATAAAACATGGGAGCGGTGGAGATGAGGAGGTGTCGGCGTTCTGGCGATTTACTCGGAAGGCTTCAGTAGAAGCTGCTGGGACTCCCAGCAGCTTCTACTGAAGCCAGTCCCCAACTCCGGGGACTTCCGGCCGGGGACTTTGGGCGGCAGTATACGCCGTGAAGTGGTTTGCGGCCTGCCAGTAAACCTAAAGCAGAAGAAGAAGAAGTGACGTCAGCGGCTTAATTTGTTCTCATGAACTAAGTTCTCATGAACCTTTGTGGGAAAAGTACTGCGGTGTGAATGCGCCTAATGGTATACTAAAATCCATGTGAAAAAAATTGCTTCTCACTGTTCTTAAGTCAAATATTTATATGCGATTAAAAATGCGATTAATTTCGATTAATTAATTACAAAGCCTCTAATTAATTAGATTAATTTTTTTAATCGAGTCCCGGCCCTAGTTGTTGTGTTTAATATTCATGAGAATATTTGTCATTGTTCAAATGATAATAAACATTAGCATAAAGCATATGTGTCCACTGTTGATAACAGTATTAAAAACTTGAAAAATATTCCTCTAAGGTACATTTAAAACAGATAAAAAATGTGCGATTAATCGCGATTAACTATGGACAATCATGCGATTAATCGCGATTAAATATTTTAATCGACTGACAGCCCTAATAAATATATGTGTGTGTGTGTGTATATGTCCGCATCTGTAGCCTGTTATTGTCTCATTATACCGCACTGTGAATGAATTAAAAGTAAATATATAAGTCATCATGAACACATCTGTCCATCAGACAGAGGGCTGCTGTGCCTCCTGTCATCATTAATGGACATCTCTTTAAAATGACCGCTCAGAGGAGAGGAGTTCTCATTTCTCTAACCGCCTGCTGGCTGCTTCCACTCTTCTCTCCTCGGTTCCCCTCAGTCCTCCGCTCGCATCTCCTGTGGGCGGCACCAAGTCTCGAGGAGGGGAGTCGAGGATAGGAATCGAGGAGGGGAAATTTGAGTATTGAGAAACCTCTCGACTCCTCCGTGTGCATTTCAGCTATTGGGACGTCCTTCAACATAGCGTGTCTTGATCAATTTCCGGGTCAAGTCCCGGAGGAGGGGAAGAGAGGAGTCGAGGAGGGGTAGAGAGGAGTCGAGGAGGGGTATTGGGATGAGGCTAGCGTTTGAGACGCGTTGCGGCTCGCCTCGAAAGTAGACGAGAATAGCCGATCGCAGCCGGGGGAGGTCTCAAAAAGCTCGCCTGAAGTTGGACCGCTCCGAGTCGGCTTCGTCTTCTTCTTCTTCTCTCGGTTTTTTGGCGGATTGCAAACAACTTTAAGGTGCATACCGCCACCTCCGGAGTCGGCTTGACTCGGTTTGCATTTATAAAGAATGCACACATGTCGTTAATGTCAGATATGTACTAAGTAAATACATTTGTTCCTGCTCAAGATTATATTCAACTTTATTGTTATTGCACATATTACAGGTACTGAGACAACGAAATGCAGTTTAGCTTCTAACCAGGTGCAACAAGCAGTAAAGTGAAAAGTAATGTACACAATAGACAGAATAAAATATAGAATGAATTGAATGATGAATAAACAGTGAGGGGTATGAATACACTAGATATCAGCCTGTGAGCAGTATGAACAGTGTGTATGAATGTGCTAAGATATAAAAAGTATGAAAACGGTAAGCAGTGCAAGTATAGTATAAAATATATAGATATTAATTTCATGATGATAAACATTGTGGAACAATGATGAAAAATGGGAATGGATGTGGCGACGTAAAACTGACACAAAACAACACACTTTTGCCGAGCCAATTGGAGAGTTTCATCAGCAGCACGGGGTGAAAACCACCAATGAGCGCTCAGCTCGAGATACCAGCGAGTCGTTTCCATGGAGGTCGTTTCCCCATCAAGCATTTCGCTTCCGCAACCCGGTCTAGCTGCGGCCGCGGCCAGTACACGGCGGTGTCAGTACCAGACAGCGGTACACGATGGTACACGACACGCCCACCTGACACTACGGTGGATGAGAGGCATGGCAAATGCAAAGCGAATTGACGACAACTACGCCGCCTACGGTGGAGACCGTACATGGCATGTTATTGTAGCATTTTAAGCAACTAAATTAATAACCTATCCGTTTTAAGCAACTATTAGGCGTTTTAAGCCACTATTAGGCAAATAAATTAATAACCTATCCGTTTTAAGCAACTATTAGGCGTTTTAAGCAACTATTAGGCAAATAAATTAATAACCTATCCGTTTGAGAACCCCTTGGAACCCCTTATCCCATTTTGATGGTTGACATCTCATTTGAACAGTGAAAGCCAGAATATTGCAAAAATGCTTACCAATGATGTATTAATAATGGGATATATATAGCGCCTTTCATGAGACCCAAGGTCCCTTTAAAAAGAAGAACAGGAGTAGAAACAAACATAACAAAAGGCAGTCAGACAAAACAACAAATAGATTTGGGGCCAAAGGCCTTGGCAGACAGATGGGACTTGAGGGCCCTTTTGAAGGCATCAAGCGTGGGGATGTTGCAGATCTCCGCAGGGAGAGCGTTCCAGAGAGTGGGGGCTGCCATACTGAAGGCTCTGTCCCCGAAGGATCGCAGGTTGGTGCGGGGGGCCAGTGTCTGAAGACCGCAGGTTCCGGGGTAGAGCATGTGGGAATTGTATTGATTGAGCCAGTGTTTCATTGTGTACTTTCAACTGCAGTATATGGTCAGGCAAGTTCAGCATTCACTGTGATGTATATAAAATATGACACTGATACCGTTTTCCTCAATGAACATTTATTGAACCGAACATCAAATAGAAAATCAGAGCTGGTCAACTTAAAAAAATATTGAATAAATAATAAACTCCTCGGAATCTTTCACAAGTCCTTCAGCCTTTGGTGCGCTTCCTCACTCATGTTCTTGGCGAGGTCATGAGAACAAAGTTCCATCTTACTGATAAGACTAGATGGTATAAAGAAGTCATATGTAATATTATAAAATCACATGCATCAGGGGTTGTACACTTTAATGTGTCCATTCACTAACCGACTCTTTAGGAAGGAAGCTGTAAGGCCTCTTGTTATAGGAGTGGTCCTCATCAGTGTCCAGGGGCATCTGTAGACAGTCAACCATTATTTTGACAGTGCTTTACATGCACGGTTTTAACTCCTCCAAAAATGATCCAGGCTCGATTCAGAATGACACAGTACCACACAAAACAAATGTTGCATGTACCATAAGTTCTATGTAGTATGTGTTTTAGGAGTAGTAACCCATTCTGAAACAGGCACACAGGGTCATAGATACGTTGAGCGATACACTGACCATGGTGCTGCTTGCATGTGTCCTTTTACGACTGAATGTACGTGGGACATTGTCGCTAAGGGTCACCCTGCCTTCCTCACTATAGTGAGCAAACCTCTTTCCATACCTGCAATTAAGACACATTTTCTTCACCAGAAGGTTGGATTTTAGAGCCAGGTGTTCCCCCCAAATCTTCTTGATAATACAATTACAAATTCAAATGTTTTTGTAGCACTGCAGCATACCCTTCCAGTCCAAAGTTTTCCACCAGGATAACACACCACCACCTTCTCAGGAGAGACATGTCATGCTAAAGAAAGAGCATCAATTTTCATTAAGTTTGTTATAGCATTTTAATGTGACTTCTTTCCTTAATACTTACAATGCTGAAGTCAAAGCTGGCCTCCATGGCAAAATACCAGGCATACTGTAATGACAATTTTATTAGCACATGCAAGACATAATGTACACGTGGCGGCTGGGTGTGACCCGGTCCTTTCACAAAATGGACACTGGAAGGTGTCCGAGTCCAATTTGTTGAGCTCTGGGCGTGCTCCATCACGGAGTGTTGTGTTGTTTGTCTATAGGTGAATAAAATAGAATACAATTTAAGTGACTTTAATATTGGAAATAGTTAACTCCTTAAACAAGCAGCAATGGACTGGCCTGTATAATCCTATGGGACAAAGCTGGTCATACTTCCTCACTTTCAGAAGGTAACCCTTTAATGCACAAAACAACCTCTAGATTTCACTGTGGTTCGAACAGAAAGCCCTTCAGCTAGTTTAAATATCAGGCCTACAGCATAAACCCCATCTAAAAACAGAGGCTCTGTCCTAATTACCTGATTGCATCCACCTGGGTTACTTGGCTCTACCCAATAACTACCATTTAACTTTAAACCACACTTAAAATAATAATTATACATATTTACATGTCTACAGTATAAGAGCTAATACATGTTTTAAATAAAAAACATTCAAATGTGAAAGACACCTTCAATTAATATTTAAAACTTACATAAAATCAGATTCTTGTCAAAATTAGAGTACATGCATGTTCAGTTAGCATATATGCTAAGTTAACTGAACGTCGAGCATGTCAAGCTAAGATATATATATATATATATATATATATATATATATATATATATATATATATATATATATAGCAAAATAAACACAATTACACTGCGCTAAACAGCACATCGACAAACAAACGAGAACCTAAATAGTATGTAATTATATCTAAAACCACAATACGTTAAGTACCTGTACTCGGTGCGCCATGTTGTTTGTTGTCTGTAAACCTCACGTGTTGGGCGTGCTCTCTTCTGACCATATTTGGAAGTACAACTTTTCGCGGCCGCAGCTAGACCCTTCTCAGTCACCGTAGTGTCGTATCAGGTGGACGTGTCGTGTACGATCGTGTACTATCGTGTACTGGCCGCGGCCGCAGCTAGACCCTTCTCCGTGGAGAGGAACTGCGCCGCCTCGCCGCACCTCGCTCTCTCACGGCCCGTCCACACAGCGGCGTGCGCTGAAGCTTCCAACGCTTCTGCCCATTCACTTTGAATGGGGTGACGTCACTTTTAGCCGAAATGCATTTTGGGAAGCGACGTGGAGCGTTGCTGGCGTAGTTGGCGTCAAAAGTTGAGCAATGTTCAACTTTTGACGCCTCGACGGAGGCGTCAGCCAATGAAATCCCGTTTATTCAAATCTGCCAGTACAATCGCATAGCCAATCAAACCGCGTGTATGCTGGGAGAGACTACGCAGGTCATTTCCTCATATTCAAAAAAATTGAGGGGAAATTCATTGTAGCGGTAGTGAATCACCCGGTGCTGTATGATCAGTCTCTGTTCATCTACCGGGATACAAACCGGAGGAGCGAGGCATGAGGGAGGAGGCAGAGACAGTGGGTGAAACTGGTAGGTTTTCGCCTGTTTGGGGATTTTATATCCAGTTTACTTCGTTTTAACATTGCTATTGCTTTGTATGTCGGGGGCGGGAGATTCATGTGATTGGTTGTTGGTCGTGTTGCTCGCAAAAAATCCCCAAGCTTCAGATACGCCCACCTCCAAGCGTCAACGCACGCTGCTGTGTGGATGCTCCGTCAAGGCTGTGGGCGTCTTTGTCCCGCGAGATTTCAACGTCTCATGTAGGCGAGCCTCCAAAGCAAGTCGGACAAAATGACTAACCATCATGCAACGCACTAGCAAGACGTTGATCGCAACTGCGCAGGTCTCGCTTGTCTCAAACAAGCCTACTAGCTCTGTCCCCGTTGTTTTCACAAACACCCCCGCCTCTGTTAGTACACATTTACTGACACAAACATTTGTATAATCTGTTGTAGAAGTAGACCCCAATAAATAAAATAAGAACTCATTCTCAAAAAAGATAAACGCCATTCTTAAAATGTATAAACGAACAATAGTTTGATTAATATTGATTAGAGTGCACAATAGAAATAAAATAATTGAGAGAAGAAAAAGAGATATGTTATCTATCAAAACCCAGTTAGATTAACATTCATTGGATTGCACACTTTGTGTGGATATGTAGCACATTAACATTTTAATAGCACTTAATGACTGACTGAATGGAAATGACAATAACTGAAAATGTAAAACGAAAAAAGCGATCATGAAAATGTTTCCAATAAATGAATAAAATGATTTTTGACCACTTTGTTGTTCAGATATATCACATATTTGTAACTAAATGATACATTAATTGAAACAAAACACGGTAGGCTATAAACTGAGGAGTGACTCTCGTGAGTTTCATTTATTTTCTTCACTCCGCTGGGAAACGGCTCTCATGTCAAGAAGCATCAGATCAGTGCATGTGCTGCATTGTCCAATCAGTGAGCGATACAGAGTAAAGGGGCGGGGCGAGTATCTGAGGATTTCATCGGAGGATGGTCTGGTGGTTCCTCGGTTATCGCTCCTCCATTATCGCTCCTCGATCCTCGGTCCTCCGGAAGAAATAAGAGCCATGGGACGGTACTCAAGATGGCGCAGACAAATCAACTTCCGGTGAGACAGAGGACCGAGGAGCGAGAAAATGAAAAAAGTCGACTTGAGACAGGGCCTTAGTCCCGCCCACAGGAGATGCGAGTGGAGGAGCAGAGGAGGGGAGCCGAGGAGAGAGGAGGGGAAGCAGCCGGCGGTTAGAGAAATGAGAACTCCTCTCCTCTGAGCGGTCATTTTAAAGAGACATCCATTAATGATGACAGGAGTCACAGCAGCCCTCTGTCTGATGGACAGATGTGTTCTTGATGACTTATATATTTACTTTGATTCATTCACAGTGCGGTATAATGAGACAATAACAGGCTACAGATGCAGACACACACACACATATATATATATATTTATATTGTAGTGCCGAGAGAAGGGAGTCGGAGGCGGTGCATCGAAGGTGCAAAGTTGGCTTTATTGAGCAGCAGAAAAGCACATGTTGTCCGGTTGCAGTCCGGGAAGAGAAGGGAAGAAGAAAAAGGAGGGCACACAGGAGGTACAGTCAACATGTGTGTCCGTGCGGAACAATACCCCCAACCAGTTCCATGAGTGAATTATGATAAACAGTGATCACTACACAAGCCCCCCCAGAATTCAAACATGGACACAATCCTCGCGTCCGGGAGGGAGCACCACAGGGGCCGAGGAGGGTGGGGCATCAGGCGAGGGCCGGGCCATGGAACGGGCCGTCGGAAGGAGGCCGCAGGAGAGGGCGGGGGCAGGCCACGGAACGTCGTAAGGGGGCCACGGAACGGGCCGTCGTAAGGGGGCCACGGAACGGGCCGTCGTAAGGGGGCCGCGGTAGGCATCGTGGCGAATGAAGAAAACATCCGCCAGCCGTAGAAATCTAACCTAAATGTAATTTAGGTTAACTTCATGTTATTTAGAAGATGCTTTTATTTTGAAGGCGAGTTTACGCTGTTGACAGGAAGTTGTTGTTGCTATGGAAACAACGTGACGGTGAAAAGGAGCGGAGATTAAACTACATATAAACACGGAGAAAAGTAAAGGATAAAAGTTTATGTTTAAGTTTAGCACCCCCCCGAAGAGGCACAAGGTTGGTATTAACTGTAATATAAAAATGTAGGTTGTGTGCTAATTCGTTTATATACTGTTTTGTAGCTTTACTGTCTGTTTACAGTTAACTTTTGGTAGTATGCTAAAGTGATTCTAATACAGATGGAGCCTAAATGTATTATTTTTGTGTCTTTATAGCTCTTACGTTGATATTGGAGATTTCAATAAATTCATATCATCAGTCAAGTCTTCGACCATTATTCGGAGGGAATGCTACAACGATGCTTGGCAATGGGCATTATTATATATTATTATAGGCCAGGCCTACCTTAAAGTAATTTTTCCCCCTGGTAAAAGCTGGCCCACCCTATTTTATACAGGCCTGCCCTGAAGTAAATTTCTGCCTACGCTACTGAGCTGTGCTATAATACTGTCCTGTCTCTCCCCTGCATAGGTATGATGACTATCAGGATGAAGACTACAAGCCTCGCTGGAGGTCCATCAGAGTCATGTACTTCACCATGTTCCTCAGCAGTGTGGGTGAGGAACCACCGAACCAGCTACACATAATTAAAAAATAATAACATTAAAACTATCCTGTCACTGTGAATATAAAAACATTTATCCTGTGCTTAGTGTAAGAGGATGAGGATGTGTGTCTCGAAATGCTTTCAGGTTTCACCATCGTCATCACATCTCTGTGGCCTTATCTTCAGAAGGTGAGAAGATATTTTCCTTATTGCAAACAGGAAGTAAGAAAAGCTGCAGAGGATTTAGACTTAGGATATCTTTACTATTTAATGTTTAATATTTAAGGTGGATGGCAGTACCACTGCCAGCTTCCTGGGCTGGGTGGTGGCAGCCTACAGTCTGGGGCAGATGTTGGCCTCGCCTCTCTTCGGTCTCTGGTCCAATCACCGCCCCCGGCAGGGAGCCGCTGGTCTGCTCCATCCTCATCAACCTGTTCGCCAACATCTACTACGCCTACGCCTACCTGCCCCCCTCCCACAACAAGCTGCACGTCTTGGTGTCCCGGGTGCTGGTGGGCTTCGGAGCAGGTGAGTGTTACTCCGTCCTGCAGTGAGTCTTCCTATGCTGCAGTCATGTGACCTCTTTCTGTGTCGTAGGTAACGTGGCAGTGGTGAGGTCTTATGTGGCTGGAGCTACGTCCCTGAAGGAGCGCACCTCAGCCATGGCCAACATGAGCGCCTGCCAGGCCCTGGGATTCATCCTGGGACCAGGTACTCTTCATCACAGTCTTCAATTGATGTCAACCGAGCCAGTTGAGGAAGTATCTGAGCTCCTACATTAAACCACCTGTCTTTAAGGTTTAACACTCCTCAGCGGTGGTTAATAATGTTACTGCAGCCTCTCTATGTGACACACACACAGGCTTTAAACACAGATGTGTAAATGTCAGCATTGGGAACAAAGCTGTACACTGTTAGTGCAGCCTACAAGTAATCAATGCATGTTGTTTAAAGGTCTCCTATCATGCAAAATGCACGTTTTGATGTCTCTTATGCATAAATGTGTCCACGTTGTGTCAGGGGACTGTTTTTATATATTTTTTAATATATCCGAGACCTATAATATATGCCTAAAATAGTATAACAGGAGACCTTTAACTCCTGCATCGTGTGTGTGTCTGTGTGTGTGTGTTTTTGTTTGTCAGCCCTGCAGGCGGGTCTCTCCTTCCTGGGGGAGGGTGGGGTGACCGTGCAGATTCTCTCCCTGCAGATCAACATGTACACGGCCCCCGCTCTGCTGGCGGCTGCGTTCGGCCTCGTGAACGTGCTGCTTGGTGGCTGGTGCTTCTCAGGTTTGTGTGTGTTCAGCTCCGTGTGTGTATGTGTATGTTGGAGTCTTACTCTTTGTGTTTCTCGCTGCACACAGAGAGCACCGTGTCGATGACCATGGAAGACAGATCAGAGCCATCAACTACACATCAGAAGGTTTGCTTGCTCCTGTAAACACAGAGTTTTATTTTGAAAGGACAGGAAACTAAAATATTGTTTTCCTTCCTGTAGACGAAGATGAGCTCAGTGAGGAAAGTGAGGAGAGCCTTGATCAGTTGGCCGTCGTGACCTCCAATGTCCTCTTCTTCATCGTCATGTTCATCTTCGCCGTGTTCGAGACGTAAGAAGGACATAACCGAATATATTATCCTGTTCCTGTCAACCAGTATTTTAAACCTGAGTGTGTGTGTGTCCAGGATCGCCACCCCCCCTCTCCATGGACATGTTCTCGTGGACCGGGAGAGAGGCCGTGCTGTACAACGGCATCATCATCTGCGGCATCGGCATCCAGTCCATCCCGGTGTTTGTGGCGGTGAAATTGGCCTCTCGGAGGTACGCCACCCCCCACCTGAGTGTCAGACAGAAATATGCTGTATATATATTTATTTATTTAATTTCAGAATTAATCCAGAGAGAGTTTTCTTCCTCAGGGTCGGAGATCGTCCCGTGCTGCTCGCTGGCCTGGCCGTTATCTTCTGTGGCTTCTTCATCCTGCTGCCATGGGGGAACCAGTACCCCCAGATCCAGTGGGCAGGTAAACATAAAAAGTGCTGATTCTCTGTCTGTTACTTTAGATGAAAATAAGGAGCCCCTCCCCACGCCCCTCTGAGAGATATTTGGTTAAAAAGAACACAATGGTGCTCTAGGAGGAGATTCAGGTGATAAGGTGGGGGGGGGGGGGGGGTTACCTTGGTTGGTGATTGGCTGATGGTTAACCACCTTTTTAAAACATTATAATTACAAAAAGAAGATACATAATTTGAGGTTCAATCAATCAATCAATGTCTATTTATATAGCCCAATATCACAAATGTTACATTTGTCTCAGGTTGTGCTTTTATTTTGAAATCTCAGACGTGACAAACAGCACATTGGGGAGGGTGTCTGCAGCCTCCAACAGCTCTGTGGAGCCCGTTGGATGCCCCTACCAGCAGACCTGGTGTCAGTACACCCCCGTCATCCACCTGGCGCAGTACATCTCTGCAGACGTCCTGATCGGTGTGGGGTACCCCGCCTGCAACGTCATGTCCTACACCCTCTACTCCAAGATCCTGGGCCCCCGTCCTCAGGTGAGTGTGGAGACGCTCAAAGGTTAAACCTCTTTGAATAACCACCTGATCAAATTACGTGTGTGTGTTTGTGTCTCTCTCTGCAGGGTGTGTACATGGGGTGGCTGACGGCCTCGGGCAGCGGGGCCCGGACTCTGGGCCCTGTGTTTGTTTCTCAGGTCTACACCCTGCTCGGCCCCCGCTGGGCCTTCAGCCTGATCTGCGTCCTGGTGCTGGGGGCCGGCATCCTGCTGGGCTCTGTATACCACAGACTGATCCCCTTCTCTGTGCGCAATGCACAGACCCCAACGTAACAACTGAGACTTCCTACTGCAGACACTGTGACCTCTGACTCTGTGCTGCGTTCACTGACTGCAACATGCTGCCTTCACTGACTGTAACATGCTGCAGAGAGACTTTTAACCCTGTGCTGCGTTTAATGACTATGACATGCTGCAGAGAGTCTCTGTGCTGTCTTCACTGACCAAGTTAAACGGGTGCTAGCACTGCAGAAAGAGATTTTTTAATAATGGTGTGTGAGGTGGGACCATGATCAGAGATTTCCTGAATGTGTACATATATATATATATATATCAGGGCTGTCAAGTTAACGCGTTAATAACGCGTTAACGCAAAAAAAAATTAACGCCACTAATTATTTTAACGCGATTAACACATGTGTATTTTTTTTCCTCGGCCGCCCCGTAGTTTCAGAGCGCATCGAGTTTAAAATACCATCTACCAGCTGATGCTGACAGCCCCGCTCCTACCGTCCGCTTGTGGCAGACCACACTTCCACGCTCACCGGCAGGCACCGACTGGCTATTGGGAGGACCGGGAGGGTGTGTGTATGTGTGGCCCGAGCGAGAGAGAGACCTTACGCGCATTGTTGTTGTTAGCATCTGGTGCTAGCTAGCTGCGCTAACGGATATGGAGCTGTTTAAATGAAAACAGAGGAGCGACATTTCGCCACAACTGCGCCGAGCACTTGACTTTATGCAGGAAGCCAGACAGTGGGACATTGTACGAAAAGTCAGCACACTCAGCACGGATAGTGCGCAACATGATTGCAGCGTCCAGGCAGCTCCCGTTCTAGCATATGCCTTGAGTTGCACATAGCTCCAATGATCACACACACACAGGGGCGGACTGGCCATCTGTAGAATCTGGAAAACCACAGAACGGCCGGTGGACAAGGGCCGTTGACGGCCGGCCCTTTAATTTTTTTTGTTTAACGTCATAATTTAAGTTGCGCTTCCGGCCGACAGAGGGCGACAGCGGCCGCTAATGCAGTTGTGTGTTTCTTATCTGTCAAAAAATCACACACGAAGAAGAAAAAAGACCGGCCACACAGACGCCGCGGCAGACAGGGAGAATGACAAAAAATGGATACAAATAAAAGAAAAAGGTGGGGCCGAGAAGGCAAGAGAAAAAAAGGTGAAGTCACTCGCAGGTAATGCTAATAAATGTCGCAAATTGACAGACCTTTTTGGCAGCAGCGCCGCTGCTACAACTACAAGCACTATCATCACCAGCAGCAGCTTAGAACAAGTGCATGATGAAGAGAATGATGAGGGCGCGATTTCATATATACAGCCAGCCTCCTGCGTTCATGAGGGACAGAGAGTTGAGCTGGTGGAAGAACCAGCTCAACTGGCACATGCAAGTGCAGGGCAAGAGCAAGAGGTGGTAAGTACTATAGAGAAGACAAGTATATTCAACCTATTGTTTCCAGTTAGTGTGTGGTGTGTTGCTCATGCAAGCAATAAAATAAATACAACTGAGAGTAGGTGTAATAGACTATATTAAAAAAAAGTATAGATTAAACAAAAGTGTATTACTTGTCAACATTTAAGTATTAATTCAAGTAGTAGCCTATAGTATTATAAAAATAATTAACATTATTTTTATCATTAATTTATAATTGTCTATAGGTTGAGGATGGAACAAGGACTGAGGATGACAGCCACTCACACGGCAGCTCAAGCCTGAGGTATTTCCAACGCCCAAATTCCGACAATCACAGTCTCAATAGTTTTTTTTCCTATCACCCTCAGACCAAAACAAAATATTTGACAGTACAAAGACTGTTTAAACGCATGAACGGCACAGATAGAAAATGGCTCACATACTGTGAAGAGAACCACACATTGTATTGTGGAGTATGTTTAGCATTTGCCAAGCCATCTGAAAACAATCCCTTTGTAAGTGGCATGCAGGACTGGAACCATATCAGTCAGAGAGTAGAGGAACACGAAAGGACCATCATGCATAGAATGTGTGCGGAGGCCTACTTTTTGAGGGCATCCAAATCAGACATAGCCAGCCTACTACATGGATCACAAGTAGTGGCCCACAGAGATCAAGTGAAGAAGAAACGGCAGGTGTTGGAACGTGTGGTAGATGTAGTAAAGTTCATAGGAAAGAGAGGACTTGGCTACAGAGGGAAGGAATATGAGGCAGCATACACTCTAGATGATGACAACATTGACCATGGGAATTTTCTAGAGCTCATCATTCTTCTTGGAAAATATGATGTGTGTCTGAAAGAACATATCACTGAGTGCACAGAAAAAAGTAAGAAGATGCACCAGTCACACTCACAGGCTAAAGGTCGGGGTTCTGCTGTAACATTCTTATCCAAAACAACTGTAAACAACGTCATTTCCACAGTGCAGAGGCTAATTCAGGAGACCATTGCAAAAGAGGTTGCTGAAAGCGGTATGTTTTCTGTACAAATAGATACAACCCAGGACATTACGTCCCATGAGCAGTGTTCTGTGATTCTGAGATACGTCACAGACACTGTCCAGGAAAGGCTTCTTGCAGTGGTCAAATGTGAAGCATCCACTGGCCAATATTTTGTCCAGATGCTGACAGATGTAATGGATCGTTTTGATTTGGATATCAGCAACTGCATCAGTAATGCTACAGATGGTGCATCCAACATGCAGGGTCAATATCGAGGCTTCTCCGCACTTCTGTCATCCAAAGTCCCAAACCATGTACATGTATGCACATGTGCTAAACCTCGTTCTGTCTGATACAACTGAAGTGTCCATAGCTAGTGGGTCCCTTTTCTCCCTCATGAATGACATTGCTGTGTTCATTCGCGAGTCATACAAAAGAATGAATGTGTGGGAGCATAAAAGCCAGGACACTCGACACAGACGCCTCTCCCCAATTGGAGAGACACGGTGGTGGGCTAAAGATGTAGCCTTGAAGAAGATCTTTGGCTCATTTGGAAAGCCAGACCAGTCTCTGTACATTGATGTCTTCATGACACTAAGTGAATTTCAAAGTCAGGCCAATTTGAAAACTGCAGTGCGTGTCAGAGCAAGAGGATTCCTAGAGGCGCTCCTGAGGTACGAGACAGTGTTGACTGCCCAGCTTTTCCTTCGGATTTTTGAAGTGACAACACCTCTTTCAAAATACTTGCAGACATGTGGACTAGATATCCTCTCTGCTCACAGGATGGTTCAGGACACTCAACATGCACTGATGAACATGACAAGAGATTTCATGACAGTGAAGACAGCTGCTGATACTTTTGTTGAGTGGGCAAATGCAAAACTGGAGGCAGAAGAGGACTGTGAGCTTGAGTTGGAAACAACACTTCCACTGAAGAGGAACAGGAAAAGGAAGATGATGGCTGGCGAAATGGCAAGTGATGAGAGATTGACAGATGCAAACAGGGCTTATGAAGTAGAGGTCCATAACCAGGTCCTGGATACTGTCACAGACAGTATCAAACGACGCTTCATGACCCACGGCACTCTGTATGCTGACTTGGCTGTCCTTGATCCAAGAAACTTTCCCCAAGTGTGTTCAGCAGAAGCTCTGCCTGACTCTACATTTCAAGATCTAAGCAAATGCTTGCTTAGGTTTGACAGCAGGGCAACTGCTGCAAATTTGCAGTCTGAGTTGAAGTGTCTGGCAGCCCAGTGGCCACGGCTTAAAATGTCTGCACTTGAAGAGTACAGAGTACGAATTTGCTCTGGTTGTGAGGAAGAAGAGACAGAGGTTTTAAACAAACAGTGCAACTTTTGTAAAGAATGCTCAATATGTTGCTACCAACTTCTGAAACGCTACAACCTCTTCACAGATGCCTATCAGCTCCTTGGTTTAGGATACAAGTTTATTCTCACTCTGCCTGTGACACAGGTAGCTTGTGAGAGAAGTTTCTCTGTACTCAAGCACATCAAAAGCCGAATAAGGAGCACACAGTCACAAGAACACCTGGAAGCATTCATGCTTATGTCAACAGAAAAAGACATCCTCATGTCCCTCGACAATGACTTGGTCATCGACAGAGTTGCAGAAAAAAGCAACTTACTAAAGAAACTGCTGATTCCCCAACATTAGGTTTACAAACCGCCTCAGACAATCTTGTTTATTTCTTTTAGGTGAGAATTATCCCTTAAACTGCAGCCTAATAAACAGCTGATTTGTGTGTGTGTACTGTTATATGATGTCCCATGTGTTAAGACATCTGAGGAGTGTCCTCCCTATTCTCTTTAGGGGAGAATAATAAACACCCCCCCCCCCAAGGTACATTTAGAACAGATCAAAAATGTGCGATTAATCGCGATTAACTATGGACAATCATGCGATTAATCGCGATTAAATATTTTAATCGACTGACAGCCCTAATATATATATGATTAACATTTGTAATTTTTCTGACTACAAGCTGGAAAAGGTTCTCTGATTGTCTTTATATTTTTATTTGAACATGAAACTGTGAATCTACCGGCACAAGGAGCACTGGATTCTGGAGGACACTGATAATATTTCTGTTATTAGCTCCAGATTTGGTATTTTACCTGAAATAATTGTATTAAGTGAAGTTTGATGAAGGTGTGTGTGCTAATGATGGTGTGATGAGTGATGAATAAAATAATTAATAACATCTTATTTATTTCATCTTTTGGTGCAAGCTGTCAAGCACTTAATTATTGTTATCATTGTAATATTACTTATTGATAATATTTATATTTTGTAAATGGCTAAAGCAGTATGGATGTATCAAGTGTAGCGTAGGGTGTCAGTCCAGCAGGTGGCGGGAATACAACTCTAACTTTGTTAACCATTAAACACCAAAGAAAAAGAAGAAGGAAGGAAAAGCAGCCGCAGAAGAAGAAGAAAAAGTGGAGAGCGCGGAAACAACATGCACGCTGCCAAAGTTAGAGAGATACATTAACGCTGTTTGGCGTGTGATTTACCTAACTTAACGAGTTTATGAGGCTGTGGGAGGATTTACGTTACTAACATGGATATATTTAGAGAAGAGACGGGTAAGAACATGAGGATATTTAAAGCTGTCTGTAGCTAATGTGGCTAACAAGCTAACAGGCTAATGAGTCCTGCTGATAAGCCTGAACAACTTCTTCACCAATGTAGTACCAATTGTTCACTCTTAACGATGATTTACTGCGTAACGAAAGATTCAAATGTAATTTACTACATGATGTCACATGTTTGTTTGTATTCTTTTTCAGAGTTTACAGATATCCGGATGGTTGTGAGTACACTTTTGAAACTTTTTACTGCATGTTGACAACGTGTCTAACGTGTTATTATCTGTGTATATATGTATATACATATGTAAGTGTATACATAATAATGATTAATCACAGTTTACAGTGCCTTAGCACACATAAATGAACTTTTAACAAAACTATCTCAAATTAATTTCATCTTGTTGTCAGACATTTAACTTGCATGTAACGTACTACATAGGGCGTGTGGGTTTTCCTAACGTTACTACAGACTCAGAAAGAGGATTATGTTGTACTTTTACTGATCTTGAAGCAGAGAGTGAGGTGCATCATGGGTAAATGAAGTGTGTGCACAGTATGATGGTAAATGTTTGTAATGTATGGCTCTCCTGTGCAGCATAGGATGGTGAATCTGTTTGAGAGCCGTCCTGGAATCCAGGGGAGATTTAGAGTTGGCGTTGTTGGTAAGAAGTAGCACAAATACTAAAGTGAATAACACATGTATTCAGTGATTTTTAACTTGTTATCGTTTTGTTTCCCAGCTAATATCAGCAACAATGGAGAGTGTGGTGTTACGGAGGAGGTTTATGGTGAATGGGGTCTTGGGCCTAATAATTTCACAGCGTACTCAAACCTGGCAGACTGGAACAGTGGGACTGCATTAACGGGGGGCTCTGCTTATCAGCCCCCCGACAATTATTACCCATCATCCTCTGCAAAGGTCCAGCCTAAAGAGAGTGTGAGTTGACTGTTTAGTCTTTCTGATATCTTACTCTGTGGCGGAATGAAAAATAACAAAATATAAATATGTTTTAGGACGCTGAAAGAAGAGCCAGATTATTAGAAGAAGTTATAAAAAGCAAAGAGAAGGCTGAGAAGAAGCGAATTAAGAAACAGGTAGATGTATATATAAATAAATATAATGCATTTATGTCAGATGATATATTAGAAACTGAATTATCTGTGTTGCCCTGTAGAAACGTAAAGAAAGAAAACGGCTTGAGAAGTTGGAGAAGGAGAAACTGAACCCCGAAACAAACAAAGAGGTATTTATGACCCATGAGGTCAAATACAATCATAATCTTTATTATGTTTGAACAGATTCAGCAGGAGTTTGTCTCTTTTGGTTTCCAGGCAGGAGAAGCTGCACAGCAGAGCAAATCAGAGGGAAGCGCCGCAGGAAGTGAGGAATCCAAAAACAAGCCGCCGGCCGAAGCAAAAGACAGCGGCGGCGGCAGCAGCGGCAGCAGTGAGGAAGAGTCCAGCGATGAAGACACCAAGAAGGACCCCGCGGACTCTGAGGTACCACATCCTCGCCTCTATGGGATTGAGGTACAATTCGTTTTTATTCCACCCATTAAAAGTGGTCTCATGGTGACGAGTGTGTTTCTGCAGGAGCTGGACATGAGCAGCACGTTTGTGAGTAATGCTGCTCAGATCGCCAGGCGACAGCTGGAGCAGAATCCCCGCGCCGAGAGGAAGAGGAGGCCCCCCCCCACCACCACCACAGAGGAAGCTAAGAGCCCCCCTGAGAAACCTGAAGGAGCCCCAGAAGAAGACAAGAAGCAGGTGAAGAGAGGACCGAGCTTTATTACCGTATTTCTATATTATAATGCATTATTAGAATAACATTTACTCATCTGTGTGTGTCTGCAGGACTTTGCCCCCCCCCACTTTGGAAGATAATGTTAAAATCAGTACTGATCTCGCGGGTGAGTTTCGTTTTTCATGCATAAACCGATCCATTTGTTCATATATTATTATATGATATTCTGTGTTAATTCTTCCTGCACTTTCTCCCTTTTTCTCCAGTTATTGGCAATAAGTTTGCGAGTGCTGGAGACTTTAATATGGCTGTGAAGTATTTCACAGACGCAATTAAATACAACCCCACGGAGTTTAAGTAAGGACACACACTCTTACCACTCTCTCTTGTAATGCACCTATTTACAGGAACCGGTTTCTATTTAATTATAGAGGAATGTAAATGTTGATTCTGCTTATCAAGTCTTAAAGTCCTGTTAGCCTTGATACGGAAATCTTTGGTAAGTCTGCAGGAGAGCTAGCTAACGTTAGCTGTTAGCCTTCAGAGGCTGCATTGAGTTACAGTATGATGCGTTCAAGGGTCATCTTGTAAAAATGAGTTTTTGTCCAGAAAGTTGAATGAGCAGGATATGGAAATCGACTTGGTTAGTGGTTATTAAAACAATAAAGAGTGACTGGTCAGGAGTTAAAGTCCAGATGTTTGTGTGTCAGGCTGTTTGGGAACCGCTCGTTCTGCTTCGAGAAGTCTCAGCAGTTTGAGAAGGCGCTGGCAGACGCAGAGCTGTGCCTCAGCATGAACCCCGGCTGGGTCAAAGCTCACTTCAGGAGGGGGAGGGCGCTGGCTGGACTCAAGGTAAACACAGGGATCAATGCGGACACATGGAGGAAACATTTAGTTATATAAAACAAGGGAGACAGTAGTTCAGAGTTCTCCTCTTACTGCCCTTCTGGTTCCTCCTGCAGAGGTATGCGGAGGCGGCCGGAGCCTTCAGGGAGGTGCTGTCTCTGGACGGCTCGTGTGCAGAAGCAGCTCAGGAGCTGATGAGGGTGCAGATCACTCAGCTGATGGTGCGTCACACTCACACCTGACTTTATTCAAACATCCTCTTAGAGAAGGAGGTGGTGTATGACAGCTATTCTTGTTTGTTGTGTTGCAGGAGTATGGCTTCACTCGGGAGCAGAGCTCAAACGCTTTAATAATCCACGGCACGGTGGAGAAGGCTCTGGAGGTGCTGTCAGCTTTAAACCGTCCCCCAGGTGAGTGTCACGAGGAGGAGAAACTCCTCCTTCCAACACTAACTTCATGTGTTTTAAACATTGAAGCATATAACTACGTTATAGTTGAAATAATCCTAACAATCACCATATGTTTTTTCCAAGAGTTCTTCCTCATCCCCCACATTTTCCTTGCTTGTCTATCTCCCTTCAGCCATCACAAAGATCTCAGATCCATTAGCTTTACTCTCCGCCAATAGCATAACTCCTTCATGGGGGGCGGGGCATCTAGAGCAGTAGGGCTTCGCCTGATTGGCCAGACGTATTAACATGCAGAGAGTGACTGCATGGCACATGGAATAGGCTACTATTTATTGCAGTTCGAGCAGTCTTGCAATATGCATACCACAAATGTTGATATAACGTTTACAATAGATTTTTGATATGTTGTGCAGCCCTAATACATATATGTATGATCGTTCATTGTGTGTTTGTTACAGGAACTATTCAAGGTGTCCCCCTCAAACCGGCTCAACTTGTTAACATCAACGGAGTGTCTCCAGTCCTCTCTGCCAACATAAGCCCTGCTGCTCTTCCTCTTCTTCATCCTCCTGCTGCTCCTTTTCTCTATCCTGTTGCTCCTCATCCTCACAGTGCTCTACAATTATTAAAGAACAAACCTTTAGTCCAGAATATGTCCAACATCCAGAGTCAACAGAAGATCGTTCCTAACCAGGCGATGAAGAGCGGGGCTGAACAGTCAGTCATTATTGTTGTTATTATTATTATTTATTTATTTTTACTACACTTATTATTTTTTAAATATGACTTTTTGTATTTATTATATTATGATTATTTATAACTAGACTATTTTAATTATTATTAGTAGTATAACGTGTTGTATGTGTGTTTCACAGGGAGCTGTTTCCAGTGTGGGTGGGGAACCTGGTGTACCCATTGTCTGAGGCCATCCTCAGCAACATGTTTAACAAGTGAGAACATTACTCCTTTTCTCCTCCTGGTACTCCTTCCCTCTCTCCTCTGGTCACACCTCCTGACTCCTTCCTTCCTGTCTCCTGCTGCAGCGTGGGGCCGGTCCACAGTGTGAAGCTCCTCATTAACAAACGATGCGCCTTCGTTAACTATACCAAACGAGATCACTGTGATGAAGCAATCAGACGCCTGCATGTGAGTACTACTTCCTGGAAGTAGTTAAACTACACTTCATAGATACTGTCACTGTGAGGCGCACACCTTGTCACCCCCTGTGTCCTCCTGGAGGTCCGTGTGAGTGTTTCCGCTGTTTCTCCTGCTGAACAAACATGTTGTGTTGGTGTGTTCAGGGCTCTGATCTGAACGGCATGAAGATCGCTGTGCGCTATCCGGACCGCATCCCTCCAGGAATGGGGATCTCCAGATCTGCGCTGAAGGCTGAAGACCAGCAGGACGAGAACATGAGGCGAGTTCTTCCTCGTTCAAGAGTCAGCGTGTTAGCTTAGCATTAGACTGTTCATTGTGCACAAAGGCCACACTGGTCTTATTTGTATAATTGCTCTCACTGCCTGAATGGTAGACACAGGTTCACAATGCAAGTCTAACGAACTACGACATAAGCGTTTGAACATGAAGTGGGAAAAGGGGTGGGGCTACATAAGGTGAAAATGTCAAATATATAATAGTAAATATATATTCCCTCCTCTGTGTTTTACAGGCAGAGTGGGACTTTCTGGCCCTCCAGACCGGGCCCCGACTTCAGAGGCAGCCACAAGTTCTGACAGGAAACGCAACCCACTGCCCTTCACAATAAAAGCAGAACAATCTCTAGCATCTACAAGGTTTTCAAGCTTTGCCTCTTTTGAAGAGTTTTTTAAAAAGGAAAGTCGCTGGAAAATACTTCTACTGATGGGGAGATCATTTTATAATTCTCTAAAAAAGAGAATCAGGTATAAGTGAGATGATGGTATTAAGAAACGCTTCTTTATGCAAAGATTTAATCCAGCAGGAGAATCAGCCAAATTCTCTTATAATAATTATAATGTTTGAAAAATGTTTTATTCCTAAATGATTTTAGCATTAGGCCCCACAATCAGTATTACACCAGCCCTCCAAGAGACGTTTTATTATTCATTTTACAGTCATCCACCATTATTAATCATTAATGGGTGACGTTGACTTTACTCAGGTATTGTTGATTTGTCCGAGCCTAACTATTTTCACCATTATCTTTTTTTATTTACTATATGTTTTACCCTGCTATAAACATATTTAACACAGTATATTGCCTTATGGGTATTTGTATCCAAAGGATCACTCTGTGGTGATCGTGTGATTACTTTAGTTTATTCAGACGCCGTCATCATGAGTTTGTTCTTAATGCAAGAATTAAAGATTCTGTCATATTCTGTTTCCTGTCTGCTTATTTAACCACCAGTAGTATATTTCACAATCCATACTTACTTTTTCGTCTTTTAACTTTAATATGATTTTTAAGACGTACTATGCCATCAGTCCTTCCACACAGGTTTCTTATTTTGGATTTAAAAAACTAAGAGGCAGAATACATCTCTGTGTCTGACTGTTACTTGGATAATATATTAAATGAATAAAATATGAGTTTAAACTCATATATTTCTCCTGACAATAAACACAGGAGTTTCCTATGAGAGGCGGGGAGAATAAAATACTAAAGTATTTCTTTAGTGAAAAAGAAGATGAAATTATTTTTGACAACCCTTTTGTGAATATTAATAGTGACATAGCTAAATACAATTTGAGTTATGAGTTGAAGCACTATGGTTGAGTGAATGTGTTCCTGATGAGTCCAGCAGAGGGCAGCAGTGAGTCAGACAAAGCTGATCGAGTATGAGCTCGGAGCCAGGATCTACAATCAAATATCGATAACGCCTTGATTGTTGTGAGGATGTCAGACTGCAAGCAGATCGCCGCTCAGAAGAGGTAAAACTCTTTATAAATAATAACCTTGTCTATCTCTTAAATACTGATAATTCTGCAGACCGTTATTCTGTGTATCAATATACATATATTCTGTGTGAATATATTGTGTTGGCAATAATTATGTAATGTGTTAGCAGACTGTTATTCTGTGGGTATACTAACATGTATTCATTCTGTATACGAAAATGCCAGCAGACTGACTGTTGATCAGCTGTATTTATGTTTTTGTTTATGTATGTATATTTATTCTATGTACTAAGGTATTGTGATTTTAAATATTGTTCTCCCGCAGCGCTAAGATCGCAGCAGGAGCAGTGGTGTGTGTGGAGAGCGAGATCAGAGGAGATGTGACCATCGGTGAGTTTTATTATTATCATTATTATTATTATTATTATCATCATTTATTTACTCGGCATCCTCCATCACTCCTGCTGCTACTCCCTCAGGAGCCCGGACCGTGGTGCACCCCAAAGCCCGGATCATCGCGGAGGCGGGGCCCATCATCATCGGAGAGGGGAACCTGATCGAGGAGCAGGCGCTCATCATCAACAGGCAGGAGGAGAACACATACAATACATGTAATAAGAACATACTATTGTAACCTCATGTTTTATCTCCTCCTGTGTGCAGTTACCCGGAAAACCAGCTGCCGGACTCTGAGGGCGCGGAGCAGAAAACCATGACCATCGGGACCAACAATGTGTTTGAAGTGGGATGTGGTATCCTCTAAAGTGATATATAATATAATCTAATCTATAGCATCCTACTGAATATTGCAGTAATGTCTGAGTCAATGTCAGCTGAGAAGTAACAGAAAATATGAATTTCTATTGTTATTAATATCTATTTTGTCCAGCAGAGGGCGCTGTTGGTTCAGGTTTACTTTATAAATGAAGTCCTAAGTTTAAAATAAGATATGCAAACAGTGTACAAAAATGTTCATATGAAAGACAGTTTTAGAACAAAAAGTCATGTGATAATCAAACATTCAGTCTTTGAACATACATCTGTTGTATAATAGTGATTACATTTAAATCCTTCATGATGAGGATCAGTGTCTCAGGCCCTGAACATAGGAGACAACAACGTGATCGAGTCAAAGGGTGAGTACTGAAATCCCTCTCTGTGTACTTTGTATATACATATAAAAATGTATATAATACATAATCAGAGGTGTAAAGTAACTAAGTACATTTACTCAACTACTGTACTTTAGTACACTTTTGAGATACTACTTTACTTGAGTAGATTCATTTTATGCTACTTTGTACTTCTACTCCACTACAATTCAGAGGTAAATTGTGTACTTTTACTCCCCTGCATTTATTTAATACCTTTAGTTACTTTACAAATTCGTATTAATGATGTGAAATAATAATCAACACTAAGACTTTAAATACACCTGGAGTAAATTCACAAGCTACCTTGCAGTATACAAAGTGATTAAAACTAGCTGCCTCTTAACCACTTTGATAACACTTTAATGCATCACTATTTCAAAACATATCATATATATATTATTCTGAAATGGGTCAATCTGCATAACTAGTGCATTTTACTTTTGGTACTTTAATTACATTTTGATGCTGATACTTTTGTACTTTTTCTTGAGTAACCTTTTGACTGCAGGGCTCTAACTTGTACAGAGTATTCCTACACTCTGGAACTTTTACTCAAGGTCAAGATCTGAGTACTTCTCCCACCTCTGTATATAATATAAAAGTGTAACCTGTGTATGTGTCTAACTACTCCCCCTGCAGCTGACCTGGGCAGGAGGGTGGTGCTGAGCAGCGGCTGCATCGTGGGCGCCTGCTGCCAGCTCAACACCTGCGAGGTGGTGCCGGAGAACACGGTGGTGTACGGCTGTGGCACCAACCGCCGCCTGCAGAGCGAGAAGCCTCAGGTCAGTGCTGCACCTGCACCACCCACATAGCTGACGGAGGGTTGAGTTTATATACCTGAGGGTGGTGTTTCTGTGTTGCAGCCTCAGACTCTGCAGCTGGACTTCCTGATGAAGATCCTGCCAAACTACCACCATCTGAAGAAGACAGTGAGAGGAAACAGCACCACCCCTGTGAGGAACTGACTCCCCCTTCTTTACATCCACATGTGAGGATCTCACTCCACCCTCTTTACCTCCACCCGTGATAATCATTTTTCAGCAGTTTCTGCTTTTTCACTTCTTTTTCTGATCTATTTTAGACCTGACATTGTAAATCTCCTTGTTAATTAATTACATTTAAATGTCTTTATAATTGTTCTGGTAAAGATTGCAATAAATATTATCTTCATTTTTCAAATATATGTTGTTGTATTTGTATTATTTATAATAACTTTTAAATGTTATATATTTTACAAAATTAGTTAATATCTTTAATTCTTTCTAAATGATAATTGTATCAAGCACTCGTCAAATGTCATGCTAAGCAAGTTTCTTAAATTGAAGCTTTTATTTATTTATTCATTTATATATTTGGTATTTACATTACCTTAGTTTGACCACCAGGGGGGACTGTTGAGCTGCTGTCTGCTCTTAAGGTACACAATAACAGTTTAATTATTCGTATTATAAGTAAAGTAATTGTACACAGTCCCAGTTGTCATTGACCTCGGTGTGGTTACACTCCTCCAGCAGCATGGCCTGAATAATGCCAGGTACCCCCACAGTGTATTGCAGGTGGAGCTGGGTGCAGCATGCAGCTGCTGCACCCAGCTCCACCTGCTGTGGGGTCAGATATGGATGAGGGGGGCTAATTATTTGAGTAAGAGTGCAGCTGGGACCTCTCTACTATAACTTATTCACCTCCTCCTCCTCCTCCTCCTCCTCCTCCTCCTCCTCCTCCTCCTCCTCCTCCTCTCCTCCTCCTCCTCCTCCTCCTCCTCCTCCTCCTCCTCCTCCTCCTCCTCCTCCTCCTCCTCCTCCTCCTCCTCCTCCTCCTCCTCCTTTTGTTTAAAGTGGCGGAGGACAGATGCTGGGCACAGTTGCAGGATGTAGAGTGACGGTGGTCTCATGGGGGGGGGGGTCTTTTAGTCTACACCATGACTGTGATGATAGCAGCTCATAACATAAATGCTTGTCTATATTTGGACACAGTTATCACCCCCCCCCCCCCCCAAGTGTTGTGAAACTCAATCACTGCAGCACTTTGTTAGTGCCAACATCCTCTCAGCATTCTGCCTTTAATACAGTCAGTTATCTTAAAGACAAAGATCCTGAGTGAACATTCATAAATATAAATACATATATCTGGGTAGAGACTCGATCAGCTAGGTTTGGAGCTCCACCCTCTCCACCATATATACAGTCTATGCTCTCCACCCTTTAGTAGCAGTTGGGTAAGGCTTAGTGACAGCTGACCTTTGCCTGCAGGTCCGCTCCATCTTTACAGAGTGATGAGTGACCTATAGGTGCAGTCACCTCCTCTGCAGACCACAGGAACCATTAATCTCATCACAACAGGGACTCTGTGGTCCCCTCTGAAACAGACCAGCAGCTGGAGACTGACACAGACCCCCCCCCCCCCCCCCCCCCCCCCCCTCTTCCTGCACCACCACCAGCTCCACTCCACTGTGGTGCTTAACATACAAGCATCCTCTTATTTTACTTTAGGGTTCCCAGCGAAATTGGCCCTATCCTGCTTATTGTGGTTTTCACACACACGCCCCCCCCCTGCCTGCAATGCCTCCATTGGAACCCTTTGTTTACTTCCAAAACATGCTGACATCAATACTTAACACTTGCGCTTCTATTGGCTAGCGCTGCAACACATTGTACGTTATGGGCTAAGGGGCGGGACATCTATAAGCGGTTGACCAATCACAACACAGTCGGCCAGCTAACCAATCAGAGCAGACTGGGCTCTGGTTTCAGACAGAGGGTGAAAAGAGGTGATGCAGCACAGGCAGTATGAGAAAAAAAAAGACCTTTTTGAACATCAAAGCATGGAAACATGTCACAGGAGAAGCACAGAATGCTAATATCATCCAAAACGTGTCACACACAGAATGCAAGGCCAGCATGTGTATTATAAGTCATCTTTTGTTCCTTTACTGCACACCATAAACACTAAAAGATAACAGTAATAGATGGAGATGTACCCTCAGAGCAGTAAAGGTCAGAGAGGTTTATTGTGTGATAAAAACTGAAGGACTCAGGTTTTCAGTTTTTATTGGATCCACTGCACAACACAGAGAGAATGTAACTTCACCTAGTTCCTCTACACGGCTTTAAGACATGTCAGCAGTTTAGAGGAATATTATAGACCTTTACACACACTGAGTCCAGGTTTAAACTCAGGTTAGCACACATGCTATGCACCAGTTTCCCCAAAACACACCGATACCGCCACAGAGTTCTTCCTCCTTCTCCTAGCTAGCAGCCGCTCCTCATTTAACTCAAACCTTCAATCTTCCTCACACACCTGTCTCCTCAGTCTGAGCCTTTTTCTTCTCATTGTCCAGCTCATCTGCATTATCTGACAGTGCACAGAACATAAAGATATAAGGTTAAACAAAGATGCTATAAGTAGCTTTGTTGAAGATGACGCAGGCCAGACATGTGATCATGTGCATGTTGATGCTAAGCTAACATGTTGAGGCTAGCTTCATATTTAGCCTGCAGACATGAGAAACTGTTGAAGTGAGCGCAAACAAGATGGAGAAGTGGGTGGGGAAGTGTTTTCAGGGTATCGTTTTCGACTTTACTAGCTTATCTTTGTGCTAAGCTAACCCACTGCAGGTTAGCTTTATTTTAAGCCTACAGATACGAGATAACTGTCTCTGTTATTCGTTGAAACTAAAATAACTCCCTGCAGCATTTTATCTGCATGTTTATCTGGTTACTCTCTGATAACACAGAGACGTCTCCTTCATGTGGGGGGGGGGGGGGGGGCACTCAGAGCCATGAGATGTTACAGGACAGCGTGACCAGACTGTCTCCTAGCCACACACACACACACACACACACACACACACACACACACACACACACACACACACACACACACACACACACCACACAGAGAGAGGGGGGGGGGGCTCCCTCTCTTAGCATCAGACCACACAGAGACCTGTCAAACACAGCTGGGATATCTCCCCGTCTCCTCCCCTCCCATCTCCTCCCCTCCCATCTCCTCCCCTTCCATCTCCCCCTTCCCCAGACTCCAGCAGCAGCTTTGATTCCTGCTTGTCGAGAAGCAAGGGGAGCATTTCCATTTGTATCTCCTTGCAGAGCTCCTTCAGATGTATCTGTGATGGATGTAGACGTGATCTGAGGGGAGGGGGGCATCACTGCTTTTCCTTCTTTTGTTGTTTTGAGGTGCATGCTCAGCAGAAATGACTGCCCGGCTGTCACATACTGCGAGTGTGTGTCCGCTGCACTGAGCGTCAGAGAGGAAGCTGCTGGAGTGTACCGTCTGAGCCGCAGACCGCCATAGGCGTGGAGGGTTTCAGACGGCACTCCCCTTGCTCCAGGCTTCCCCCCCCCCCCACAGGTCATAAATCAGTCCGGATCAGTTACCACCTACAAATGTTGAGCAACGCGCAGGTGTTGTCTTCTGATCTTCTCTGTAAATACACACACACAGTCCTGTTGATAATTGTCCACACACATGATGCATCATGCTGAAACTCTCCTGAGTGTGCACACTAACACATCACATGATGCAGCCGAGGGTCACACAGGCAACAGGTAATAATCTACAAGAAGATCTAAAAGAAGAAGCATTCATAGAAAACAACGGTATACTATGTCATTCGAATGTGGAAAAATTACACAAACTGTGTTATACATCTTGTGGAGTTGTGTAATTACTTAATGTCTCTGTTTCTTATTGTTTATATGGTGGCCGACAGGTGATAACCATAGACTGGTGATAACGCGCTGCATCTTCAGAAACGATGCAAATAAAAAAACACAAATGTGCCAAAACACAGGCGAATGAAGAAACATCTTCACCAACTTGACAAAACATGCGCAGCATTTACTAAAAGTGCTGCAAATACAAAATGCTGGAAGAGGCGTAAACAAAACGGAAACCAGGGGACACTAAAAAGTGACACACACAGCTGGGACCGGAGCACTTGTTGACCTTCGGGGATTACAATGATGGCCAACTGTCTCTTTTGGAAGAGTTAGTCCGTTTTCATAATTGTAAGTGTTTTATTTCCGTATATCTGAAATGTCAAGGTTAGCTTGGTAAGCTAGCTAGTTTACAGCAGATCTGCAATTATTTCGGAAGTAATAATGCGATCCCATTGTTAAAATAAGCCGATAAAACCAACATTTTAGAGAAGTTTCCAACAACCGTGTCATCCACTGTAGTTTGAAGCACAAAATGAAATATTGTCCTTTAAAGGTCTCCTATTATACTGTTTTTCATCAATAGGTCTCAGATATATACAAACCATGGCTCGAAATACCAAACAGATCACAATAATCCCCTCTATTTCAGCCCTGTTTCAAAAGCGCTGATTCTCTGTCTGTTACTTTAGATGAAAACAAGGAGCCCCTCCCCACGCCCCTCTGAGAGAGATTTGGTTAAAAAGAACACAATGGTGCTCTAGGAGGAGATTCAGACGATAAGGTGGAGGGGGTTACCTTGGTTGGTGATTGGCTAATGGTTACACAATCCAAAAAATCGTTATGACATCATAAAGTGGCCAAAATCTGATCAGCTCATTTTCAGACAGGTTTTATAGAAATCAGGACAAAAAGTGAGCAAATGTTCCTGAAACTTTCAGAATCTCTTTACACAGAGGGGACACATGTCATGTTTATGTATATAAAAGACAGGAAAAAGTGGATTTTGCTAGGTGACCTTTAAGTGAGAGATTCCAATATAATTTTAAATGTCACAATGTAATGTTTTTGTCAGGGTAACCAGCAATGTTTTGTTTATTCCACCTTGAACATTTTACTAATGTGTTTGCAATCACACTTTTCTATTGACAGTGACAGTGACTGTGTCTGTCAATGAGAATACCTGTTTAAATGAACGCACATGTAAAATCAGCTGAATACAGACACATTAGTAATATTTAGACTAAAAATAGGAATATTAAAGCAGCTGCTGTTAGAGAAATATTGTAGGAATGTTGCAGAGACTAAAATAACACGCATTGCTATTACAGCGTTTATAAACCTGATAGAGCAGCAGCAGCAGACCGTGCATCTACACCCTAACCCCACCCTAAACCCCTCCCTCCTCCTCCTTGTCCTCCTCCTCAGCTGGGAGAAGTTTGCAGCAGTCTAACAGCAGCGTGTTTCACTGAGAGCAGCAGAGCAAGAGGAGAAGCTTTCTGTCTGATTTTACTCGCAGCTTCAGATTTTACTTTGAATCCGTGTCGTCACTGATGTCGCGTAACTAGCAGCTGCAAGCGGACTGAAGTCTGTCGGAGGTACTGGAAACCTGCAGCGGGAGGAAGAGGAGCAGAGGAAAACTGACTGAAGAAGAAGAAGACAGTCCCGTTGATAAAGTCGTCAGGATGAGCAACAACAAAAGCGAGAAGGAGACCGAGCCGAGTGAGTTCACCAACCACGAGGAAGAGGTACGATCCGCACGCGACTCCTACATTAATCATTACTCCATCACTAAAATACTCCTAAATAGCCTACTCTAATTTGCTGGTAAACCTGTCAAGAGTTATACTTAGTATTATTATAAGGCTAGGGCTCATAAAGGCACTCTTTCATACTTTAAAATATGTGCACCTTTCATACTTTAAAATATGTGCACCTTTCATTTATTATAAAAATATAGGCTTTTTATTTCGCCTTTAATCTTTGTGACCTGCCTCATATTGTATGTCCTTTTTTATTCTGAAAAAACAGCAGTCTGAACCCGAAAATACCTAAAGTGTTATTTTAGGAGTGTGCAGTATGGGTCCCCAGCAATAAGAAACTGCCGGATGCTAATTTAAATGTGTTGGGCAATTAGCATAAATTGCGTTAATTATCAGTATTTAGAATTAGGGTCCAATAGTCAAAAAAATTGCCAATCTTTACCGTTCTGGAGTGATTTGGGGGGTTATTGAGGATGCTGAATCAATTTCCGTACTTTTCAGGATAAAAAATGGCAGTTGAAAACAGAAAATTGCCATAATTGTACTCCTGGCTGATTCTGAGTCATTCTGGGTCGATTTCTAAGTTTTAGGGGATGCGGAACATTTTGTTTTGGACAAATATCTTATATTTTTGGAATAGGTTTACTTCAAAGCAGTTAAAAGTGGTAGAATATCTGCAACAATGAATCGACCGATGCAGAAAATGTACATCTAATTTGCAGACCAATACAAGAACTGAGTTGAACATTTGATATTGGAGATAACAAAGGCAAGTATACCAACTGAAGATGTATGCAGGATAAAGAGAGGACTGGTGATAGATGAATCCATTCTAATGAATCTTAATGCGTGTCTCTCACACATACACACACACACACACACACACACACACACACACGCACACACACACACACTAAAATAAAGTGTTCAGAGTGAGTTTCACACAGCTGCTGCCCCCCCTCATTACAGATCATCTCAGTGAGTGACATCTTCACACAGCCAACGATGTTTGTGCAAAACACCAATTCCTCCAACATGCTGCACAGTTGTTGTGTAGTCTTTGTCCTTTTCTCTGGGTGTGTTTGTAGTTCCCCTCTCATGTGCAGCCCGGTGTTGTCAGAAAGGCATATGAGATTAAGTCTGATATTTCTCTTGGAGAATTAGATTAGGCTCAGTGCATGTGGTCACTGTGTAACTGAATACCCAAACACAGCGGCTGATGTAACTGCACATTCACTGAGAAAAGGCCGTGCTGCAGATACACACTGACTGTATTCACTTTATACACTGCACTCTTTAGGGTTTCACATTCTGGATGAATAATAATTGTTGTACATGTTTTGTGTACCTCTGAATTCACCGTATGAAGCCCCGCTCCTTTCCCCACTCCCTGTTCAAACGCCTATACATGTTACGCTTATTAAAGATGTATACATTTGGCGACGTAAGTAATTACACTTGAACCGGAAGTATCAACACATTATACAGCCATGTGAAACCGCCCTAGAGCCGGTGAAGCATAAGGTGAATCGAGACTGATGTCCGGAGTTAAATCTCCTCAGCCTGTTTCTCTGCTTTGCCTCACACCATCACAGTTAATCTGGTGAGGAACATAATCTCCAAACATGGACCTGCAACACAGCAGGTATGCCGCTCCAGCAGCTACCCTAGTGATAAGCTTCATTATCAGGTGTTCTGGTCCTTTATTATCAGGTGTTCTGGTTCTTATGCAGTGCCGCTGACATGCTGCCCCTCACATGCTGGACGTCAGATGTTTCCAGGCCTTTTAAGGAGCCGGGCTGCGGGCTCTTCAGAGCACATTTCTGACCTCTTCAGTTCAGTGTTTTCATAATGACGGAGAGAGGGGACGTGCTCCTGCTATCAGGAACAAGCACAGTCCAACTTAAACTAATCACATCAACACTTCATCTTGTTATGCGGGAGACATTTTAACAGTCCCCGCTTATACAGTCTGAGGACTGTTTTCTAATTAAATACTGACTGCTATCAGTATTAGTGGCACTCATCCTGTACCAGCAGCAGTGTTATTAGTTTGTGATCACTTCAAGCCCACTTTGTGTTAAGCGGTGCAGGTGGTGAGCTTGTGGTATGCGTCTCGGCTCATCGCAATGTGACCTTTGACCTCCTCTCTGTCAGGCTAACTGCTGTGTGTTTAAGGAGCGCCAGCAGGTCCACCTGAGTTTTGACAAATGAGGGAACACAGAGGGTTGAGCCTCTCTGTTCTTCTGCAAGCAGTGTGTTGACTCCATAAACATGTAAGTGGATCTTTACAAGCGCACGGAGAGAATCCGAGTATCACTCGTGCAGAGCTTAGCGAGTCTCCCGCGGTGTATCTGGACTGTGTCTACAGCAGGTCCTCTTCAAATCGCAGGTCATGTGTCCAGCGTGACCTTCTCCACCCGGAGACGTGGGTGGAGGAGCTGTGGTGCATCGGGCAGTGGCACGTATCTCTGAAAAGGGCACGCAGAAATATTAACGCTGTGTGACAGGAGATGCTATGAGAGGGGAAAGTGGCCATGATAGGAAAACATACAAAGACTGGTGTAGAGTCTAGACAGTGAGAATATAAAGGCGCATTACACATTGAATAAAGCAGCGGCTCTGTGTCTGATAGGTAGCAGGTTATTTATAAAAGCGTCTTATCTTGGCCATTTGTCAGCTGCGCGACAAGAGGTATTTGAAAAGGCAACAACAAGGCTTAGCGTCAGGAGCGGCTGCTCGCTGATGTGAGGAGAATGAAGGAGAATTTAAATATCTACAGCTATATATATAAATATATATTTATTTAAAAGTGTCCAAGTCTCCTTAAAAGGCTTTGTTGTTAGTTTGTTTGTAATAATGTGTCAGCCATCTTGTCTTTATCTTCTGTCCACTCCACTTAATATTGCTTACTCACAGCTATAATTATCCACCTTCTTTTTCACAAAGAATGTCTCTAACTCATCTCGTTGTACACTTTAATCTCCCTCCCCTCCGTTTCCTCCTTCCTCCCCTCCACCCTCTTTCTGCCCTCTCTTTATCTGGTTTCCTCCCTCCTTCCTCCACCCGGCTGCTGTTTATAGTCTGCCTCTCTCCTCTCTTTAGTCCCAGTAGACTGACTCCTTCTCCTTATGGTCCATACGTTGACAGCATGATGCCAAGGTCTGTTAACAGAAGGACCTTATATGGTCATAGGAAGAGTGTCAAGACAGGAGCAAGGAACAAAGAGAAACTGTTCGTGTCCGACTGTCCAATCGTTTCACGGCGGTCAGAGGCAGCGCAGCAGATAAAATATTAAACATGGAAACTTAGAGTGAAGACAGTCCTGTATCCTAAATGTTGAAATTATAAGGTGTTATCATCCGTTATGACAATGGCTAATCTAATATGATTTTGGGCCATTGTCATTGTCTATCTATCTATCAAGCTAGCTAAATATGTTTCTATCCACCTCCCTAGTTAGCTACCCATCTAACAAGCTAGCTTCTGAATGTTAGCTATCTAGCTAGCTTTTTCAATATTTCTGGATCTAATCATTTAAATGGGAAATATTTTTTAAAACCCTATGGTTAGACTTGCAGTGCGGACCTGTCTCTACCGTTCAGGCAGTGAAAGTAATTATAAAAACATGGTTGACGTCTTTTTTAACAAACCGGGTATTCTCATACGTCCAGCAGCTCCTCAGCTCAAAACATCGCTGTAAATTCTCATATTCTCAAACATTGTTGCGATTAAGTAATCGCATATTGATCATTAAAACAGTTAGCTTCTCACCTTAAAAACTGTTAATAACTTAATTATAGTTAATTCAAAAGCTTTAAAAGGTTTATTGGGCAAGTTGATAAAGTTGGAGATGCTATGCTAAGCAATAGCAATTCCCTTTAACTGGAAGGACTAACACATAATAAGACAATGCGGAAGCTCGTGTGCATATGAATCTGTATTTGTATTTGAAAGAGGCAGATTGAGTAGTAAACATTGTCAGACAGGAAATATATTGTCTCTGTAGTTAAAGTGCAGTCACTGATGCAGCAGGTCACATGACGGGTTCATGCACTCTCCATCTCATGTTTTTGTCTCCACTTTACCGCTCTGCCAACCCAACCTGAAGAGCAAACAGTGGAAGGTGTCCACTTGGGCAGGAGCCAACAAAGGCAGTGAAGGAGGGGCTCAGTTAATGAGTCTGTGGAGGAATGTGAGTCCTTCATGGAGACGCACCGAAGCACACACACAGGAGGAAGAGTTGAACTCTATGTCATACATGTGACTCCTAAAGAGCACATGTGTGTGAGTAACACACAGGATGAAGGAGAAAGGCAGTGAAGTGCTCCTCAGAGGTCATTTGTTGAAATGTCTCTTAAAGGTTAACCTGTTGGAACATTAACTGAGCTGTAGCAGTTCAGTCGTGACGTTTGGAGTGTGTTCAGCCTCTCAGGTGACCTCTCACCTGCACACTAACCTGTGACCCCGCAGGTCTAACATGACTGCAGAGATTAACACACCTCTGCAGTGTGTCGTTCTGAGAGGATGATGGAGAGCCATGTCAGTCCACGGTTTTAATAACGCAGAGCCAACTCATGCAGGAACAAAGAGAGGCCAACGCTAGTAGAAATGTAGCTCTGAGCTCTGCTACGTGTACATCTTTGTTTCCCTCTGCAACGCTACAGTAGACTCCTCTACTGTTCAAGGTCAGAGCTGCATCCATCACACACACTCGGGAGGAGGAACTACACAGTAATCATCTCACGGTACTCCAAGGTCGCGTCCCTCATCCCAGCCCAGACTAGCGGTCAAAATAACGCTCCGTTAAAGTAGCAGCAGATATCTAAGAGAGTCACACATAGCGGCGCAACGTAATGAGGCTTTTCAGGAAAAAGGTTTAACACATTTACACATGCTGAATACAAACGACACATGAATAAGGACCAAGGCCATTTTATTAATCAAGAGACACAGTGCATTCTGTGATGGAGAAAATGGACATTTTTGTGAGTCTTGATTTTTTTTAAATATAAATGGTATTGGTTGCTTGGTTCCCTTAGAGTTTCAGACAGCAGTAAGACAACCAGTTAAAAAAACTCCGACTTTTTGGGAGGTGTAAACAAAGGGAACAGTTTAATAATGACGGCAATAGTTTGTTGTAACAGGCAGGCTGGATTTCAGTTTATTGCTGAGGGATTATTGCTCTGGTTTAAAGGGCCTATTGTGCTCATTTTGATATTAGTATTTAGTGCCTCTGCTGTGACGTGTTTCCATGCTTTAATGTTCAAAAAGCTTTTTTCTTTCTCATACTGCCTCTGTTGTTATTGGTCAACTGTTAAGCGATTTCCCACCCCTTAGCCTATCACGTACAATGTGTTATTTTATTCTGGGAACATCCATTACTGGTCAGTGTGTGTGTAATCGGTTAATAAAACAATTCTACATCTTTATTTGAATTTGGGTTAAGCCGAAATTCTATAGAAACAGAAGGGCATCTGATAGAGAGCTGGTGGAGTAAAGGTGGGTCTGTGGGTGGAGGTGCATTGATCTCCTGGGCCTGGCTGCAGCAGTGGCTCTAATAGGAAGTGATGTCTGTGGCCGGGGGCTCCGTGCCCCGCTGCACCCCGCTCAGGCGTTGCCAGGGAACTGCACGCTGCCTGTTGCTGCTTCTGATCCTGCTGTGTGTGTGAGCGCACGCCATACATGGTCAATGATTCAGTGGGTTTTCAGCACTTTGGAGATGAAGGTATGTGACTCACGAGGAAGCAGTAAAACCAATATCTCCTAAAAGCCAATAAAGCAGAGCGACCTTCAGGAAACTTCACTACAGCAGGAGTGTGTTACTTACACACTTAAACACTAGTGTGTCACAACAAATGACGTCAGGAAGTGTCCCATTGTTCAGTCTGCAGAGGTTGAATCAGAGTTTGTCTGAGATGACTTCAGATGTTGTGTGTGAGGAAACGCTGGAACCACGTCATGTAGAAACACTCCACATGTCATGACTGTAATGTGATCTACAGTCGGAGCCAACACACTTTAACACTGCCTGTGTTTTCTGCACATTTTAAACATTTTTCTTTATATGAAATAGATTTGCTCTGCTGTCAGTGTGTGATTGAGGTGAGGTAATAGTGAAGGTGGGGGTCTGCCCCCCCCCTCTCAGTTGCTAAGATGTTATGTGTGTTTGTATGGAGTCAGATTACCTGTGGGAATGAGGCGTGCTGTTAGCTCAGCAGCTCTGTGTGTACCGGCTGTCTAATAAATCTGCTGTGTGTAATCATACCTGCTCTTTATTCTATATTCAGTCGTAAACACATGTTTACAACACACTGTGTCATTATTGTGAGGATGTCTAACTGCGCACAGCCTGCACCAAGCCAACTTCAGTCAGGTGATGTGTATGAGGTTTGATTAGTGGCTTTTTATTTTTCGCTTACATGGAATGGGAACCGCGGTGCATTCTGGGGCTGTACAGGTTAAGTCAACGGGTTGCAGTCGCTGGTTTCCTCCAAAGATGGGCGACTTGCTGTTGATGACATCATATTCCCATAAACTATCAGAGAAAGTAGATTAAAGAAATAGATATTTGTTAATTAGTGAGATTAATAGGAGTTTTGTTACCTTCAGACATTCATGATAGTGTAACTGTATTTTTAACTGGGGCAGGAAGTCTCCATTACTTTCCTGTCTTACTTTATTTCTTAATTTTATATTCTAGCTCAGTGCCATTGACATCTTTATATTTTCAACTTTATTTGTAGAGTTCACTTTCAGGTTGTACTTTACATATGCAGTTTAAAATAAAAATGAAAGTAATGAATGCAGGTGTTACTTAGAGTTTACTTGTATTCATCAACACATGATGATAACTTATATACTACTCCCTATGTGGTTTCCTTCTTCAGTCTGTTCAAACACACTCTCAGTGACTCCCTAGCATGGCTCCATCTGAGAGTTGAACAGTTGAGATGTGATGCTGAGTTTAGAGACCGTATTCTCACCTGCTCTGTGTCTGCAGGTAGCTATTAATACCTGAGTAGGTCAATGACTCGCTCTGCTTCTGCTCTTCCTCAGGTCCGGACGCTCTTCGTCAGTGGGCTGCCGCTGGATATCAAGCCTCGCGAGCTCTACCTCCTCTTCAGACCTTTTAAGGTATGTTTGTATTTTCTTCGCTATTCTTAGAAGCTCCTCTCTGCATGGACTCCATGAATGGTGAGGAAACATGGCAGAGCTGCAAGTGCTCCTAAAGCCCGGCTTCAATACGTCTTATCCACAGGAAGTGCACCTCTGTGTGTGTGTCAAGGAAAAATGCTGCCTGCCACAGAAAAATAAAGCTGTTTGCTTCACCTCAGAAACTCTGTCCTGACACACACACACACACACACACACACACACACACACACACACACACACACACACACACACACACACACACACACACACGCACACACACACACACAGAATCAGAGGTTACTTCAGGTCACTGCATGTTGGAGGTGTTGCAAGCCTTCTGCAACGTCGCCCAACCATTATGAGCTTTAGTGGCTTAAAGGGAATAATGCCACATCAGCTATGTATGTAGAAATGTTGATGGTATGTACTGTGGGTAAATGGTTTATATCAGGTCCAATTACATCTGTAATAATAATGTTTTTATAGAAATTATATATATTCACCTTATATAGCCCCGCCCTGCTTTGCCTGGTTCTAACTCTTATGTGTTAGTTCTTCTGGTTTAGCGTTAGCACTATTGTAAAGAATACATTTTCTGACATTTACAGATACACTGCAGTGATCACATGGGTTTTACAGCACCCATCCTCTGTTAGTGAGTGCAGGATGAATATGTCAATGGCCCAAAAGTTAGCTATCGCCAAGATGGTGGTAATTTAAATCAGAATTATTATTTACAGTTCTGACCCGTGTCTACCGTTCGGGAGTGAGAGTCATTCTCCAAACATTGTTTATGTTTTTTTAAGCAGGCCGGGCTCTCTCATACAGCCAGCAGCACCTCATAGCTCCAAACATCGCTGTCAATTCTCAAACTAATGTTATTGGATAAAGTAATCACATATTGCTAATCTAAATGGTTAGTTTCTTGCACACAAAAACGGTAATATCTTAATAACGGTTCATTTAAAAGCTAAAAAACGGTTTATTTGGCAAGTAAAGATTGATAAAACTGACAGCGCTATGCAACAGTAATAGCAATGACGCTTAAACTGGATATACCAACACATAAAAGACATTGTGAAAGTGCCCTAAAGCTGGTGAAGCATACGCTGAATGAAGTCTGTTCTCTCTGTGTTGCAGGGATATGAAGGCTCCTTGATAAAACTCACATCTAAACAGGTATGTACAGATGCACGTCACACCTTCCTCTGTGCTTCACACCTCCTCTTCCTCCCCTGTGTGTGTTTCTGTTGGGGCGATGACGGATTAGCACCTCTGTCAGGAAGTATCTTGGTGATGGTTGAGCTGTTGCAGTGACTTGCCCGTGGCGGTGGAGAGTCTGCTTGCAGTCACACACTGGACCCCGGTGGGATGGATCGGGGGGGAAGTGTCAGCAGCAGAGACAACTCTGCCTGGGGGGTGGGTGGGGGACTGAAAATGAGCTGGGCTGGCAGGTGTCAGTGATCAGGAGCACATTACACTGTTTCCATACAGCTCGTTACGAGGGTTTAGAGCGATTACAGAGTGCCGAGAGTAATACCACAAATCTAAGAACAAAGGACCCAACCCCGCTGCATTATGGGACTTCTTTCCTTGTGCATGCATGCTGTCAAAGACTTTCAGGAGGCAATTAGCACCCATGATAATTAGCAGAGTTAATATATTTCTGCTTAAAATAGAGGGTATCCCAACTAACACCCCCTGAACGTCTTGATGCTTGACTTTTCACCCTGCTGCAGTGATGTCACAGTGATGTCACAGTAATGTCACAGTGATGTCACAGTGATGTCACAGTGATGTCACTGTGTACCGCAGTGCACCGTGTTGTCACTACTCTCAGTCAAATCCACTCCCTGAAGCAGGCGATGTTCTCAGGGTTCACTTTAAGTTGTTCCTGTTAAATTAATAAGCATTCCTTCATAATGGCCGCCTTCCTCCTGACAGATGTGCGCTTTGTTTTTTCTTTCAAAAAAGTTTCTGTAAATCAATCAATCGTCTCCCGGTCCCTGAGCAGTCGTCTCCATATATAGCCCGATCCCAGACCTTTCTATTTATATTCCTCTTACGCTGCCTCCTCCTCCTCCTCCTCCTCCTCCTCCTCCTCCTCCTCCTCCTCCTCCTCCTCCTCCTCCTCACGTATTTTTCCATTTTCTATCTCCTTTCCTCCTCCTCCTCCTCCTCCTCCTCCCCCTCAAGATCACACGGACCAGCAGCAGAGCCTCATGGGAGCAACATGTTTAGAGATTTCACACACACACACACACACACACACACACACACACACACACACACACACACACACACACACACACACACACACACACACATACACACACACACCCTGCAGTCTTTTTTAAAAATCTTCAGCAGTTAGAGATGTGACATGAGTCTCTTATAGGCTCCACATTCATATTAAATATATTAATAACACAGATTTTTTATTTTCACCTTTAAACCCTTCTTTATGCTCTTTCTTGGGCCCCCTCTGTTTGCCTCTAAATGCCCGTATTTGGGCATAGTTCAGCTGGATTCAGCAGCGTTCAGTTATTATGCTCCAAATATCTGGAACAAACTCCCAGAAACCTGCAGGTCCGCTGCAACTCTGAATACTTTTAAATCCAGGCTGAAGACTTTTCTTTTTGTCGCTGCTTTTAATTGAATTATTCATATCTTAAACTGCACTGTAACTTTTATCCATGTATTTTTTCTTTTAATGTTTATTTTATTAGCTTTTCTTTTTAATGACTGATTTTAAATGCCCTTTTCTTAATGTCTTTCATTTTTTGTAAAGCACTTTGAATTGCCTTGTGTTGAAAAGTGCTATATAAATAAACTTGCCTTGCCTTGCCTTGCCTTGCCTTGCCTTGCCTTGCCTTGCCTTGCCTTGCCTTGCCTTGCCTTGCCTTGGATGATGAAGGGTGCTGGACAAAGTGAGCGTCCAGCCTTCCTCTCTTTATAAACAGACCAGAGAGAGGGGGGGGGTGTGTGTGTGTGTGTGTGTGTGTGTGTGTGTGTGTGTGTGTGTGTGTGTGTGTGTGTGTGTGTGTGTGTGTGTGTGTGTGTGTGTGTGTGTGTGTGTGTGTGTGTGTGTGTGTGTGTGTGTGTGTGTGTGTGTGTGTGTGTGTGTGTGTGTGTGTGTGTGTGTGTGTGTGTGTGTGTGTGTGTGTGTGTGTGTGTGTGTGTGTGTGTGTGTGTGTGTGTGTGTGTGTGTGTGTGTGTGTGTGTGTGATACAAATAATAAAACCATGTCTCTGTCACTCAGACAGAAGTGCCGACTCAGTTTTTGCCTAAACCGTGTTTCTGTCTCTCCCCAGCCGGTAGGCTTTGTCAGCTTTGACAGCAGATCAGAGGCCGAGGCAGCGAAGAACGCCCTGAACGTAAGTCGTGCCCTCACATCTCTCTGTGCACATGCATTAAACAGGAGGAGACACTCACACACCACCCATCACAAGCAGAAAGAAAGACGTTTCTGTTGGAGTAAACAAAGAAACATGCTGCAAGGTCAACATCAGCTCATTTAACCACCACATATTGATCCAGGGTTTAATTTTAAGCTCTCTTATTGCAGAAAGTGGCCTTGATGAGGCAGGATATGAAATATTCTCTGTCTTTCTGTTATTTTCCCATTGTGTTATTTAAGGTGTACAGATATGTTCTCATATTCTTAAGCCTGTGAAACAGTTTCTCATCCTGCTAAAGTGTGACTGTCAGATCTGGAGATATCAAAGGCAGGACAGAAAGAAAAGATAAATGATGTTCCAACAATAGAGCGTCTGTTTCAGTCACTGAGAGGGGTTGGGAGCTGAACGCCTCGTGTTTTTCAGGGAAAGCTGCGTCCCCTGGGTCGTATATATGGAGATAAGCTAGATTCTGCATCTGCATATTGAAATATGGGAAATAAAACTGAAGGAAGGGGGGGGGGGTGCAGCAGAACTCTGTGAGGTGGAGACCGGACTCATTATCTCCTCAAAACTTATTACACCTCTGCAGCAGCACTGAGGCGCTGAGCCAGGGCAATCCCACTTAATACCCCCCCCCCACACACATGAGGAGTTTCAGCTCAGTATATACCACCCTACACGATGGGGTGTAGGGGGGTATTTACTTGTTTCAGCACAGTAAATACCCCCCCAGGTGAGGAGTTCTCTCCTCAGATCTGCCCTCCTTATGGACCGTCAGACAAGCTTCCTGCAGACAGACGGCCACTCTGTGTTTTGATGAGGAAGATTTCTGTTAATGTTCCTTTATCTCCTCAGGCAACAGGCACTGAGAGTTTTAAAGTATTGCACACTGAAAGAGAAATAAACCTTTCCTCCACTCATCATGAGCTGAGTGTTTCAGGAGTAGTGTCGCCATCTCAATAATTTGACAACATTTTGTGCTCTTTTTAAGCTGGGATGCTTCCAATGTGTCATGGCCAGTGGTGAATATGTTACAGAAATGGAAAAGTATAACAAATGTTCCAGATATTAGCCAGGTCCCACTGGGCATCTACACAACACAACAAGTCTTAGCAGCAGCAGGAAGACATGCATGATCACTACATGAATCTGCCTTTCTGCACTGCAGCGATGCATTCAGTGATTCATTGTGTTGCTGTTACTAATGTGTGATGTCTGCAGCTTCATCATGTGCTCAACACTCCTCCAAAAATGGGGAAATTCCAGAAGACATGCAAAATGTCTTCTGGAACAAACTCGTCTTATGTTCACTGGGAACAATAGCCTATGTTGTGACGCCTTGCAGGAATTATTCAAACAATCAGAAATCTGTAAATAATATGAAACATCCATCCTCTGTTAGTGACTGCAGGATGACATATGACAATAGCCCAAAATCTCAGGACATTTTTAATAGTGTCTTGTGGTGTAGCTAGCCCATTCTATCAGGAGCTACGAAAAGTACCAAAACATATCTGTTGATCAGACTGCATACTAAAGCTCATATGGACAGTTTATAATAACTCTCACTGCAAGAAGGGAAGACAACGGTCCAAAGTTTTGACATTTATATAAAAAAAATCTAGAGATCCAACTCAAGTACCCTATCAGTGTGCTATTTAGCTAACAAACTTTAGCTAGCGAACTTTAGCTAGCAAACTTTAGCTAGCAAACTTTAGCTAGCGAATGTTAACTATCTGTCTTTCTAGTTAGCTAGCTTACATTAGCTACCCATCTAACAAGCTAACTAGCGAATGATAGCGATCCATCTAGTGAATGATAGCTATCCTGCAAGCTATTGCCAAATTGATGACTAGTCAATTCATAATTATTGTTTCTACTAATGTGATTCAGATCTCCTCCAACATGTACAACCACTGTTGTGTTCTTTTATTCCAGGAAAGACAAACAACTTCTAAGTTCAACTATTTATTAAAAGAGAGCAAAATATATATTTCACTTGGCCAATTAAGGACTCCGTCAGGTCATAGAAATCACAGGCAGCAGAGCTGTAATCTACTCTACAGTGTCTGCACCTGGTCTTTGCATCATTTCTAAGCAGCTAAACTTTCTTCTATGACTTTTCCCTTCGTTTCGTATCCAACCCATCAGAACTTGGGATTGGTGATTGTGTCTATTTATTCCAAAGTCATAGCAACATCTCATGAGCACAATGAACATATAATGTAATAATAAGAATCACTCTTATAATGTTGTAGACTCCACACCGCCCACGCTCCCCTACAATGCTACACCCTCCCATCATGCTATAAATAATCCCAACTAGTAGTTTCTTTGTGATCCTGATCTTAAAACATGATGCAATGATCCACGAGTGTTTATTATACTTGAGATTGTTGTTCTCTGAGGATAAACGGATGTATAAAGCTACCGCTGTATGTTGACAGGGGGTCCGGTTCGATCCAGAGATCCCTCAGACCCTCCGGCTGGAGTTCGCCAAGGCCAACACCAAGATGGCCAAGAACAAGCTGGTGGGCACTCCCAACCCCCTCCCCTCCCAGCAGAGCCCCGGGCCCCAGTTCATCAGCAGAGACCCCTGTGAGTATACCCAAGTGTGTGTGTGTGTGTGTGTGTGTTCCTCACTGAACACACTGATCTGAGTGCTCTCTGTGCTGATGGTTAACTGGATGTGATGAATGATTGATCAGCTGTTGACCTCTCATTATTAGAGCTGCAGGCCAGTATTTGTGCTCTGCTCTCTTTAGTTAAATATCTCTCTGAGGTCAGGGACTGTGTGTTGATAGTTGAACATGCTGAACACAGGCCAGCTGTGGTGGTACATTCCTCCTCCATGACCACCGCTCTTATCTGGGAGAAAGGGTGTGTAAGGAAAGGATTAATGAAGCCATGACGTAACCACTGGGAGAGTTTCTGTTGTTCCTGATAAGAGATGTTTAAATATCAGCCAGGTTTCTGACACTGAAAGCAGGAGGGTCTCTTAACTCTGTACCACTCTGCACTGTCACCTCGCTGCTCCTTCTTTACTCGCTTCAATAAGTCAATCATCACATCAGACTATTCCTCTCAGTTTCCCCTGAATAACATCAGCTTCACTGGGTTTAGGGGGAAATCATCCACTGTCTGAGATCCCTGCCCCCACTCAGTCAGTGTTTCTACGCCTCAAAGGTGTCCCTGCTCACACGAGACACTTTACAATAACAACAGAAACACGTTTTCCTCTCCAGACACAGAGGGACAACTGATACAACTTAACGACAGTTCATTCTAAAGCTTACAAAAGGTTGCTTTGGTAATTAAAGTATGATAAAGCTGGCGTTGCTATGCAAAGTAACAGCAATTCATCTTTAATAGGAAGTACCAACACATAGTACGGCAATGTGGAAGCACCCTAGAGCTGATGAAGCTTACGGAGAATAAATTGTCGCAATATTGGCGGTATAACAAAAAAAACAGTGTCAGATTCAGCGTACCATTCCTGGTAGCCTCGCTTATGTTTTGAATGTTTTCACTTTCAGCTACATGATGCTAACTCGCATATCTGAGTTTAATCAAATGGAACAGAAAGCGCTGAATAACCTGTACCCCCCCACTGCACTGAATTCTCTCTGACCTGCTAGGCGTCAGTAGCGAGGGGAAGCTGTAGTGCACCTCCACCCTCCCCTTCCTCCCCCTCCTCCCCCTCCTCACCCTCCTCTTCTCTCTCCACAGATGAGCTCACAGTGCCCGGTCTCTATCCCAGCAGCCCTGATGTGTGGGCGTCATACCCGCTGTACCCGGCGGAGCTGTCCCAGGCACTGCCACCCGCTTTCACCTACCCCTCCTCGCTGCACGCTCAGGTAACCTGCACCACCCCCTCCCCTCCCCCTCCACCACCTCTATCACAGCTGCTGCCTCTGACACACCAGCCAGAGGGGTTGATGACCACCAAATGCTGACTATGACTCTCACGGTGTCACTGTATTTAGCCGATCACAGCCTCATGCACACATCTGAGTGTTTGCATCGTGGTTGGCCCCCTCCACTTTCTTAATTATCATGGTTTGCCCCCTTCTCTTGGTTGATTAAAGCCTCTGTTCTCCGGTTATCGAGGCCTCTAATCTGCAGCGTTCCTCTGTGAGTTCATACCTCAGTTCATTATCGATCGGTGAGTTTCTTCTCATGGAGCCTGACCCTGATGAGTTCTTATTTCTGCTTTGTTCCAGAATCTGGGTTACAGTAACGTCTTTCATCTCTGCGGAGAACATCTCCACATAAATAAAATGCAGAGACTCAGATTATCTAAGAGGAATGGCCCAGAGCAGAGAGACTACAGCAGAAGCTCACATGATGTCAGAATATGATATGAAAGAGAGATGAATCTGCTGAGCTGGCATCACACACACACACACACACACACACACACACACACACACACACACACACACACACACACACACACACCACACACACACACACACACACACACACACACACACACACACACACACTAAAAACTAAGGACTAAAATCATCTAAAAGGAAAAAGCTTTCTAACCTTAAGGAATATTTTTGGCAAACACATGTATTCATTTATTTCTGAAAGTTAGATAACGCATCCATACTGTACCACATATCTGTACCATGATCTGTACAGAATAATCTGCAGCTAACGGCAGATGGCCAACTTTACCATAAAACTGAAAATGGAGGGAAAGAGCTAGCCTTGTCAAATTAAGTATGCTGTTTAAATTACAGATATGTACAGGGACTGTATGTGGAGTTTGTCGTTGTGCTAAGCGTAGCAAACAGCCCATTCCCCTTTTTTGATTAAAAGAGCCGCTTTTGTAATGTTAATGAATAGTAAGCAGCCGTTAGCTTAGCCTAGCATTAAGACTGGAAATGGGGGGAAAAAGCTAGCCCTTCATTGAGTGCCGTCAAGTGGAAAAGCTAAACTAAGCTAACAGCAGATTTTCCTTATGGATTAAAAAACAAACTTTTGTAATGTTGAATGAAAGTGTGTTAATATAAACTGCATTTAACTAAATGTATCTCTGTGTTTAGATACGCTGGCTCCCTCCTGCAGATGGAAGTCCTCAGGGATGGAAGTCCAGGCAGTTCTGCTGAAGTATGTGTGAGTACCACACGCACACGCACACACACACACACACACACACACACACACACACACACACACACACACACACACACACACACACACACACACACACACACACACACACACACACATACATACACACACACACACACACACACACACAGAGAGTACAGTGTGGTTTAAACAGTTGCAGAGATGTGTGGATAGGTGAGGATTATCTGGGGGGTTACTGAGGCTCCTCTCCCCTCTCTCATGAGAAACTTGTTGCAGCTGCCTTCAGTCTCTGCTGCTAATCAGTCACGTTTCTACTGCTGGACTTCAAACACACACTCCTAACACTCCAGCCTTTGAGATGAAGAGGTGGGAGTGTAAAGCCACATCATCATGAGACATGAAAGATGCAATTTAGAGGGGACTCGGGTACAGAGACCCCTCCACCCATCAAAAAGCAGTCAAACAGAATATATCTTGTGGTTATAAGAGTTCAGCTACCATAATTCAAAGGCTAATATCAGGCATTATTACATGTTGGTGCTGCTGTATTTCATCATGCAAGAACTCATAATATCACCTTCTGATAACCTGCAGATATCACACTGTGAGATCTAACTCACTCTCCCCTCCACATACTCTAAACTCTGTCAAAACATATTCTGCTCGCTAGCATGCATGCAGGATAAAAAAACAAATAAGGAGCTTAAAGAGCCTAAAACACTACGTAGAGCTGAGGGTGATGGTAAGATATGTATTTGTTATTTCACTAGCAAGGACTATGCCAAAACGGGATGAAGGAAGGGATGTACGAAGGGATGAAGGATCCAGTGGATGTAGGGAGGGATGAAGGGTTGTAGGAAGGGATGAAGGGTCCAGTGGATATAGGGAGGGATGAAGGGATGTAGGAAGGGATGAAGGGTCCAGTGGATGTAGGGAGGGATGAAGGGATGTAGGAAGGGATGAAGGGATGAAGGGATGTAGGAAGGAATGAATGGATGAAGGGTCCAGTGCATGTAGGGAGGAGGGATGAAGGGATGTTGGAGGGGATGAAGGATCCAGTGGATGTAGGGAGGAGGAATGAAGGGATGTAGGGAGGGATGAAGGGGTGTAGGAAGGGATGAAGGGTCCAGTGGATGTAGGGAGGGATCAAGGGGTGTGGGAAGGGATGAAGGGAGGGATGAAGGGGTGTAGGAAGGGATGAAGGGTCCAGTGGATGTAGGGAGGGATGAAGGGGTGTAGGAAGGGATGACGGGTCCAGTGGATGTAGGAAGGGATGAAGGTCCACTTGATTGGATCAAGGAATGTAGGAAGGGAGGGATTGGTGAAGGGATGTAGGGGTCTAGGGAGGGGATGATGGGCCCAAGGGATGTAAGAAGGGAGGGATGAATGGATGTAGGGAGGGTTGAAGGATGCGATGAATGTATGGAGGATATGTACGGAGGGATGAGGAGATTAAGGGAGGGATTAATGGATATAGCAAGGGATGTAGGGTTGTACAGCGGTAATTAATTCATGTAGGGGAAAAGAGAGGGTGGTGTGTGAATTTGGTCACAATCGGTTTTGGATGTGTTGACCAGTGTAAGTAACTCATCAGGTGATCAGAGGTGAGGTGGAGGCGTGGCACCGCTCTGAACCTTAGATAACTAATTCACTTTATTTAACTCAACATATTGATGAGTGAGGCTTTAATTAAGGAAGCCTTCCTCCACTTCTAACTTCACTCTGACATGTAGTTCATCAGGTGTTCCTGCGTATCTGAAGGACATTGCCTCATATGTATTGCTGTCATTTACACAAAGATCCAGCTCTCCAGAGTCTGAGTGTTTATAAATATAAATGTTTTAATATTATTATGATACACTAACATTGCCATAAAAACCCTGAATATGGTCCTGGGATGCTGTTGGCACTGTGCAGCAGATATTAGGGTGTGTTTGTCACTTTGTCACCCGCTGTCAGGATGAAATACATTTTTTAATTTAAAGGCACGTTATGACACACACCGGAGGAGTGTAAAGGGAAGAGGAGGAGGAGGAGATCGTAAACGTGAAACCATGAGTCCGAGGGCCGCTCTGATGAATCTTTATTAAAAAATGATTAGCACGGGTTTATTTCAGATAAATTACACAGTTAATGTTACTGCAGACTCACGGTGATCAGATAATAAGAGGAGAGGAACGTGCACACACTGAACACTGACTGCTGCGTGTGTGTGTGTGTGTGTGTGTGTGTGTGTGTGTGTGTGTTTGTTTGTTTGTCGGCGCCAGTCACCCTGTCCCCGGTCCTCCTCCCTCTACTCCCGGGAGTCGGGACAGGAAGCAACATGTTGTGCCCCCCCCTCAGGGAGGCTAACACACTCAGGCTGCTGCTTCAGACTTCTACATGAAGACACACACACACACACACACACACACACACACACACACACACACACACACACACACACACACACACACACACACTGTGTGATCTGCTGTGTGGGGGGTTTCCTCTCTCTATCTGTCTGTCTGTCTGTGGGGGGGTACAAGAGGAAGTGAGGGGCTTTGGGGAAATAATTACTCCTCAATCTAACCAGCAGGAAGTAATCTGCCTGGTCAGTACTATAACAACAACATCCCGACTTCATAATAACGTATATACTCATGATGTGCACACACACTGACAGGTGCACCTCTCATGGTTTCCCTCCCTAACATTAAGGATGGTTAATATCTGAGAAGTGCATGCGTGTGCGTGTGTGTATGGACTAATGGTGAGATCACCTTACGTCCTATCAGAGTAGTTATTCATAAAGAGTTTTACAGCAGTGTCTCCACTCTGGCTCTTTAAAACATATTACATATTACATTATAAGATTGTATATTGGTATTGTATATTGGTATATCTTCAGGTCAGTCTTCTGTCTGTCTGTGTGTGAGTGAGTGTGTGTGTGTGTGTGTGTGTGTGTGTGTGTGTGTGTGTGTGTGTGTGTGTGTGTGTGTGTGTGTGTGTGTGTATAGCTCGATCAAACCTGACATTCATGCTCTGTCCACACACCACATCACTGTGGACATTAAAGCAGTGACCTGCAGGAGAGTAATCCAGATTTTCCATCTGACAACACATGGTGTGTGTGCGTGCGTGTGTTTACATCTGTGTGTGTGGCTTCCTGCCCTGAGGAGTTTTTTTCAGCCAATAGCCTGACAAACCAGTGGTTCCTGTGTAGCTTTGGACTAACTCCCACTGGAGAGCCGAGGGCCAGCTGGGGCCCCTCTAATAAGGAAGAGGGACTTATCCTACATGCATAAGCACACACACACAAGCACACACACACACACCACACACACACACACACACACACACACACACACACACACACACACACACACACACACACACACACACACACACACACACACACACACACACACACACACACACACTCATAGATGCAGCGTGGCCATGAGGCTGTCACTGCTCTGTGTGATATGTGAGGAACAGGGCGGATTAAAGCGCTTCACACTCAGGGACGCTCTGCAGAGACCACACTGTTTAACGTCCTCCATTATTGATTCACAGTACTTTATATTGAATCTTATATTTATAATTCCCACAGTTGTTATTAGTTTAAAGAGAGAGTTCTTCTCCCACACACTCCCCCCCCCCCCCCTGCAACGCCTCCATTGGACTCCTTAGTACTTCCGAAACATAGGGACATCACTATGGAAAACTTGTGCTGTAACACATTGTACTTGATAGGCTAAGAGGAGGGACATCGCTAAGTTGTTGACCAATCAGAGCAGACTGGGCTCTGGTTTCAGACAGATGGTGAAAAGAGGTGCTGCAGCACAGGCAGTATGAGTAAAATAAAAAGCTTTTTTACAGTGGCCCTGAAGTGCAAGACACCACAGCATTTCAGAAAACACCACAGCATTTCACATTGGACGGAAAGGGTATTACTTTAGGGAGAACACTTCTTGTTTGTAATTGGACAGAGCCAGCCAGAGAAGCACTGTCAAGAAATGACGCTTCGTGATTGGTCAGCACCCGACAGCGCAACATGTCTCAACGGTCCCAACCATGGACTGTGGTCCCAACACATCAGCCATTAGCTGTTAGCACACACTCAGAGCTCACAGTCACAGCTCCTCATATCTGTTCAGAAACTGGACAAAAGTTAAACATATACAAAACACAGACTTTCTATGTCATGGCGAATACAGTCGCTGCTTTATTTATGTCTGTATGACGTTGTTGTGAGTATGGACGGAGCAGCTACAGGTTAGTTTTCTGAAATGCTGTAGTGTTTTGTGAAATGCTGTGGTGTTTTTTTTTAATACTTTATTTTTAAGTTGTTAAGACATTACAAAGGAAACAACACATAACATACAACATACAGGTCACTGGGGTAATACATCATCAATATGTTCTCAGCAATTATTCTTGTCATATGGGAAAATCTCCCTCACAACGGGTTCACAACAAATCTGTGTGAAACATACAGTAGTAGCAAAGTTATGCAAGAATTATAGACTATTGTACCAAAAGGAGTAAAGCAAAAATAAAAGAATTATCTCAGGGTTATCTGAGCCCCCTCTTCATGTGCAAAACCCATTTGGACCAGTAATTGTCAAATGTTTCACTACAGAGTCTTAAGGCCCTGACACACCAGGCCGAAATTGGCCGTTTTCGTTAGTCGGACGACGAAGCGTCCCCTGTCGCCCAAACTCAATTTGGTGTGTCCCGCACCGTCGGCCGTGACACGCCTTATTCGGCCACAAGCAGTCGGACAAAGAAATCACTCTGATTGGCTCTTCAGCTAGCGAATCAGTGCATGAGAAGCGAAACGGTTGCTTGAGAATAGAGTGGCGAAGTCACGCCCATCTACTTCCGCCCCATGGGACCTTATTTCTGAAAAATTATGTATTGAAGTCAATGGAGAGAGAAAACGTATCTTTCGATCCCGTTTGAATTGTGCCACGAATTACACATATGATGTTTGTCAATCTTAAAAAATCATTTCCATGTCAAAAAAGTCACATTTTGTCTTAAAACTGTTGAAATATAAGACTATGAAAAATACGCAACTAGAAAAACTACAAATCCCAGAGTCGCGTACATTAACGTTACACATTACACTCGTGTTACTCACCAACACCTTGTATAGCTGGTCCCGCATGCTGGCTCTTACGGAACCGACTAACTCCCCTTTTGTGTATGTACAGTTCTCAACATGGCCAGACTTGTAGAGATTTTCACCTATTTTAATACTTTTCACTTCATTCTGAAAGAAAGAGGTGAAATGTGCTAACGTGACGGCCATCTTGGTGTTGGTGACGTATGCAAGACCAGAGTTGTAGTTCATTCAGCGGTTCACACAAAAAAATGTGTTACTTCACAGTTTTACGACACTTTTTTTTTTGACTTGCAAAATTATCTTTTAAATTGACAAACATCACATGTGTAATTCGTTGCACAATTCAAACGGGATCAAAAGATCATCTTTCTCTCTCCATTGACTTCAATACATAATTTTTCCAAAATAAGGTCCCATGGAGGTCCACCGGAAAGGGAGGGACTTCGCCTCTCTATGTCTTCCACAAGCAACACTCCAATGGCTGATAGCTCCAGTACCGCACGAAACATGTTTTCGATGGACGAGAGTGAAAATGGAACGCACATGCTATTTGTTGTTTGTTTATATCACGCAGTCTGTTCTTCTTCTCTGTCTTTCGGTTGTTGCCTCTTTTGAATGACGAATACACACTACCGCCGCCTGCTGATAAGGATAGTTATTGCCACTCACGCATGCGCAGTTCGTACGTGCTCGGCTGAAGTCTTTGCGGTGTGTTCCAGTGCGACACATGGCCAAGACGCAAGAGAACACGGCGACGCAACAGTCGGCGTCGGCGAGTTCTCTGGTGACTGCTTGGTGTGTCAGGGCCTTTAGAGAAAAAGTCAGCCACTCCATACGAAACAAGTCATTTACAATGTTTATCCATTCTCCCTTTGTTGGCGGATCTTTCACAAGCCATTTTTTGGTAATTGCCTTTTTGCTGGCTGTCAGTAATATTTTAAGAAGATACTTGTCCTGAACACTAAATTCCACTGGTATATTAGCTAAATAAATCCCATCAAAACTGTTTGGAATCTCAAAGCCAAGAATTGAATTTATTTCCGATAGATAGCCAATAGGGTTTGATCACTGGACAGTTCCAGAATATGTGGAAATGATCAGCCATAATATTACTACACTGCCTCCAGCAATGTCCAGATTCTGGTCTGCCATTCTGATGGTATTTTATTCTTGAATCGAATAATATTCTTCCATGAGAATTCTCTCCAAAGGCCAGAGCTGGAGGTGGTGGATTGTATTTTACATATGTTAGACCAGGCATCCTCAAACTACGGACTCCGGTCCGGATCCGGACCGAACCAGCACTGTCTCCGGACTCTGAGCAAATTATACTTTTCATATGTATTATCTCTCTGTATTATATGTGAGACATCGCCACAACGCATTCGCAACGAGTCAAAATTCTCCGCTATGTCCACTGCAAACAGCGCTCTGCATGTCTGACTGTTCCACTGTGTTCCACCTGTGTGTGTCAACGCTTTGGTCCAATCACATTCAGCATCCAGTCAGCGTTTTTTCCCCCCAAACAATCTGCGAATCAGAGGCACAGTAGGGCGGGTCTTCGCGGACTGCGGGTGGGAAAAATGTGTGTGTCTCTTTCAACCTGTCTAAGTCAGAGCGAGAATTAAAACAAAAACAAAAAAATTTCAGAGCGAGAGTTAACAGCTCATCTAGTTCCATCTGTACTGTAGCTAGTAGCCTAGTTTCACCTACCGGGGTGGCAACTGACACCCTCAAAATAGGCCTTGCCACCCCAGCTGCCACCCCAGTTGGCAGCTTTGTTTTGAAAGAAAAGTTGTGGCTCATCGGACATTTATGAGAGAAAGTCTCTAATGTCCGAGTGCAAGTGAATGCAGCACAAGATGCACGTCATGTAACCCCTCCCCCGGTCCTGGCGCGAGCGTGGACATACGATTTGGCGGCGATTTCATTTTTAACTGGACGGCGCAAAACGAGAAGCATTCGGACCCAAGCACTGAAGGAATGAGTTATTTGCGGTCTACAATGACAGAGAAGAGACTGTCAGTGTGGCTGTACTCAGCATTGAATCAAAACGCACTGAAGCTGTTGATCTTAATACGTTTGTGAGGCGTTTTGCTGAACACAATGGTAATCGCCGCATTCAGCTGTAATAGACATGTCAACTTGATGCTCTGCTCACGGATGAGCATACACAACTATTAAGATGATGACCTTACGTGTGTAAATATATTTTTTTCTTTGAGGGGGTCTGCCCCCAAAAAACTGTTTTAAGTCCTGAGAAAGTCAAATAAGACGGTGTTTAAAACTACACTGCCCAGCCAAAAAAAAGTAACCACTTTGATTGAACTAGGCCAGTAGGTAAGGACTTTCCACTGGATAATAACTGCAGTATAAAATAATGCATGACTGAAGTGATGGAGACCATGTTGAAGGCAAACAAAAAGAGGAAATAACAGGTAAAATCAAGCAAATCCCCCTCTCAGATTGCACAGCAACCAGAAGAACATAAATACTGGCTGGTGATTTGATTCATCAGCTTTGTGATGGAATAAAAAATGCACAGTGCATTTCCTTAGCTGTGGGTGAGTCCACTGACACCACTGACAATGCTCAGTTGCTGGTGTTTGTGAGTTTTTATGATGAGGCAAAGGGGGAGTTTGTTGAAGATGTGTTGGGCCTGACGAACCTCAGTGGACACAAAAGGGGGAATACATTTATAAAGCAATAATGGGAATGCTGAATGAAAGAGGGTGCAGCTGCCTTTATTCATAACTGTGCAGCTCTTACACTGCGACTCTGAGGGGTCAAGCACAGACACAATAACAATGAAAACTGCTGCATACAGATTATTTTTGTTTTTGCAACCTCGTGTTAAGAATCTTGTTGCAATTGTTTAAAAGTTTGAATGACCGTAATAAACGGACCTTTGTCTTATTGAAACATTTATTTTGGACCTTTAAGATTTGTATTTGAGTACCCCTGTGTTAGACCATTCCTCTTCTGTAATAGTAATATTAGCTTCTACTTCCCATTTGGCTTTCACATATAGGGTTGAGTGGTTCTTGGCGGATTGTAGACAGGAGTATATTCTAGAAACCAGTTTATTTTGGGTGTTGTGTATGCGCCCACAAAAATGTCAATCAGGTCAAATTCGAAAAAAATATATAAATGGTGTTTTCTGAAATGCTGTAGCGTTTTGTGAAATGCTGTAGTGTTTTCTGAAATGCTGTGGTGTTTTCTGAAATGCTGTAGTGTTTTCTGAAATGCTGTGGTGTTTTCTGAAATGCTGTGGTGTTTTCTGAAATGCTGTAGTGTTTTCTGAAATGCTGTGGTGTTTTCTGAAATGCTGTGGTGTTTTCTGAAATGCTGTAGTGTTTTCTGAAATGCTGTGGTGTTTTCTGAAATGCTGTGGTGTTTTCTGAAATGCTGTGGTGTTTTCTGAAATGCTGTGGTGTTTTCTGAAATGCTGTGGTGTTTTCTGAAATGCTGTGGTGTTTTCTGAAATGCTGTGGTGTTTTCTGAAATGCTGTGGTGTTTTCTGAAATGCTGTGGCGTTTTCTGAAATGCTGTAGTGTTTTCTGAAATGCTGTGGTGTTTTCTGAAATGCTGTGGTGTTTTCTGAAATGCTGTGGTTTTTTCTGAAATGCTGTGGTGTTTTCTGAAATGCTGTGGTTTTTTCTGAAATGCTGTAGCGCTTTCTGAAATGCTGTGGCGTTTTGTGAAATGCTGTGGTGTCTTGCACTTCAGGGCCACCGTACTTTTTGAACATTAAAGCATGGAAACATGTCACAGTAGAGGCACAAAATCTCAATATCAACTTGAACATGTTTTCCCTTATGACATAAACACGCACATCTGTCTTGAGATTTAACTATAAAATACTAGAACTGTCAGGCAAATGTGCATTGTGAGTGTGCAACAAGTTTGACAAGGATCCCTTGAATTAATGATTAAAGAATTACAACAAGGGTACAAAGCACAAAAATAAACTTCACAGTGACAAACTGTCATGTAATCGAGCCTAAATATATCTTGTGTATATATATATTTGTTTTAAATGTACTTCCTTATTAGCCACAGAAGATTCAGTATACAGGAGATGAGATTTTGAAGAATGAACAGACGTTTGATGTTAACTGTGGCTGATTCTCATATCACACAGAAATAAATGCTAGAAAAATACATGTTAACTTTACAAGCCCTGCAGACTATCTCATTGTGTTGAAAGGTAGTGTGATGTTGAACATGACTCCCTGCTGTCAGTTCATGTGCAGCCCTGGTAACATTAGTGTGAGAATAATACACACTTCATGAGAACACACTGCCGCTCAGTGTTTACCTCTCCCACACCGCTCTGGTTTCTGGAGGTAACTCATTAACCCTGACATCAGTGATGTGCACGGACGTGTTCAATGATCAACCCGTTGCACCGTGTGTCTCAGGCAGAACAAACAGCGCTCTGCAGGCTGCGGCTCACTGAGCGGCTCAGTGACGCTCCGATTCCCTCGCCCCCTGAACGCACCACGCATCAGACCAGCCCCCCTCCTACTGAGTGAGCTTTACTCTCTTGTTTATTGTTCCACACAGTCCCCGAGACGATTCTATTCCTGCCTCACATCTGGGGGGTGAGGAGGAGGGGGGGGGGGGGGGGTCGAGGGTCGCCCCCTCTCTTTGGTCTGCTGCGGCATCATGGGAGACATGGCTGTTAGTTCATGAGTTCAACACGGGTCTGAGAGTCAGCTGACATCCTGTTCGTCACACTGTGTGTGTGTGTGTTTGTGTGTGTGTAATGCCTTTGTCAAATCTTTAAGACTTTAGCAGCGTCACTTCTTCTTCATGGTTTGAAGGCTACACTTTAACAAAAAGTGTGTTCACATTTCAGCGTGTGAAGTTCTAATGTTGTCAGAAACTGTCAAGTAATTGAAGTAATGGCTTGTATTAATCACATTACTCAAATCCTCTTTAGAGTGGGTCACCTTTTTAGTTATTTATTTAATCGATCCATGGGGCGTTATAACTTGCCATCACCACCCACTGCTTTGCTAGTGCTGTATTTACTGTGATTAGCATGTAGCTTGTAGCATGTTAACAAACAGTGATCGTTCCAATTGTGGTTTGAATCAGCAGGTGTAGTGTAATGTTTAGATTATTTGTGCATATGAATCAATAAAACAAAAAAGGAGGAATAAACTATAAAAGAAGAACATGAAAGACCACCTAACAATTACATTAATTAACATTTAATCATATTTTTCTGCCCTGATTTCATACACTGTATATCACAAATCAGTGTGCTCAAGGCTGTTAAAGATGTTCACTCTGTATAACTGGACCTCATTGTGTGTGCAGGCTCCTGATGTGTGATGGTGTGCGGCTGTGACGGTGTTGCTGCTTCTCGTGTCCCATTGAAGGAGGAGGACTGCCCCCCCCCCCTCGAAGCAGCACCGTCGGTGAGTCTCAGCAGGAGAGAGGGAGGTGTAAATCTCACCTCCTCCCCCCTCAGGCTCTCTGTCGCTCTGATGGAGAGGAGCTGAGGATGAAGCTGTGAAAGGGGGGAGGGGGGGACATACTGTAGCAGCGTTTTGTTCATGTAGTCAAAAGTTATTTTAATCTGAGTGAAGAAAGACCAAACTTTTTTAGCTCAAGCCACTGAAATAATTTGTTAATATATTTAATAATGATCAATTTGTGCTTATTTTGTCACTGTAACTTTATTTAAGTCAGTAAGTCTCCCACACATACTGAAACGCCTCATTTGGACTTATTTGCTTAATTCTGTAACATAGTGACATCACCTATGTAACACTCGTGCTCCTATTGTCTAGCCCTCCAACACATTGTGCGTGCTAAAGGGCTGGACATCTCTAAGCAGTTGACCAATCACAACACAGCCAGCCAGCTAACCAATCAGAGCAGACTGGGCTCTGGTTTCAGACAGAGGGTGAAAAGAGGTGCTGCAGCAAAAATAGACCTTGTTGAACAATAAGGCAACAATCATGTCACAGTAGAGGCACAAAATATTATGAACCTGAACAGAATATATCATGTTTACTAAAATACAGCACCACAGTTTCATCTCTCATGGTTATGTCGTTATCTAAAAATCTCTGGTGTTTACCGCAGAGGCAGTGTTAGATATTAGACATTATGTTTGATGCATGTGAGGTTAGGGTGTGTGTGTTGTGAGGTGTGTGTGTCCCTTGTGTTGTCATTAGTGTACAGTGCTGCTGTTTGGTCTCCAAGGTAACCTCTGTCTCTCTCCCAGCAGCCTCCTGGGCCTCAGGACAGACCGCGCCCCCCTCGCCTCCATCACACATTGAGCACCCCCCCCCCCGCCCCCCGACTGTTTTTATACTGTTACACACTCCTCTTCGCAGCGGCAGTGCTCCCTCCTGGTGAAGGTACCCCCTCCCCCAACGTTAGCACTGCCCGCTAATGTTATTACTATAATTATTACTACTCTGTATATCATTCATATTAATGTTATTATTATGATTATTACATACATGTTAAGCATGACTTCGCAAAAAAAAGGAAAAAACTCAATGCTGTACATTTTTAGATATTTTAAAGAAATACAAAAAAGTATTTTTGTAATCGAAACTGTTTGAAATGTTTGATCCTGTTTAAGTGTGCAAGGAACCGTGTGTGTGACATCATATAATTATGAGTCATCATAGAATAATCAGTCATAAAACAATGAGTTATCATAAAACGAGTGGACGTAATGCATCAAAGCAGAGTGTGTCTGCTTTTCTACTTCCTGTTTCTCCGTGTGGGTACCCCATGGAGCCAACATGTACTCCTGATAGAGCTCACATGTAATCCTGATGGACCCAACATGTAGTCCTGATGTAGTCCAGATAGGGCCAATAAGTAGTCCTGATGCAGCCAACATGTAGTCCTGATGGACCCAACATGTAGTCCTGATGTAGTCCAGATAGGGCCAACATGTAGTCCTGATGGACCCAACATGTAGTCCTGATGTAGTCCAGATAGGGCCAACATGTAGTCCTGATGGACCCAACATGTAGTCCTGATGTAGTCCAGATAGGGCCAACATGTAGTCCTGATGCAGCCAACATGTAGTCCTGATGGACCCAACATGTAGTCCTGATGTAGTCCAGATAGGGCCAACATGTAGTCCTGATGGACCCAACATGTAGTCCTGATGTAGTCCAGATAGGGCCAACATGTAGTCCTGATGCAGCCAACATGTAGTCCTGATGGACCCAACATGTAGTCCTGATGTAGTCCAGATAGGGCCAACATGTAGTCCTGATGCAGCCAACATGTAGTCCTGATGGACCCAACATGTAGTCCTGATGTAGTCCAGATAGGGCCAACATGTAGTCCTGATGCAGCCAACATGTAGTCCTGATGGACCCAACATGTAGTCCTGATCTAGTCCTAATGGAGACCACATGTAGTAGTAAAGCCAACATGTAGTCCTAGTACAGCCAACATGTGATCCTGATGTAGTCCTGATGGAGCCAATATGTAGTCCTGACGTAGTCCTTAAAGAGCCAACATGCAGTCCTGACGTAGTCCTTAAAGAGCCAACATGCAGTCCTGATGTAGACCTGATGGAGCCAACATGTAGTCCTGATGGAGCCAACATGTAGTCCTGATGGAGCCAACATGTAGTCCTAATGGAGCCAGCATCTAGTCCTAATGGAGCCAACATGTAGTCCTAATGGAGCCAGCATGTAGTCCTAATGGAGCCAGCATGTAGTCCTAATGGAGCCAGCATGTAGTCCTAATGGAGCCAACTTGTAGTCCTGACGTAGTCCTTATAAAGCCAACATGTGGTCCTGATGGAGCTAACATGTAGTCCTGATGGAGCCAACATGTAGTCCTAATGGAGCCAGCATCTAGTCCTGATGGAGCCAACATGTAGTCCTGACGTAGTCCTTATAAAGCCAACATGTGGTCCTGATGGAGCTAACATGTAGTCCTGATGGAGCCAACATGTAGTCCTGATGGAGCCAACATGTAGTCCTAATGGAGCCAGCATCTAGTCCTAATGGAGCCAACATGTAGTCCTAATGGAGCTAGCATGTAGTCCTAATGGAGCCAACATGTAGTCCTGACGTAGTCCTTATAAAGCCAACATGTGGTCCTGATGGAGCTAACATGTAGTCCTGATGGAGCCAACTTGTAGTCCTGACGTAGTCCTTATAAAGCCAACATGTAGTCCTGATGGAGCCAACATGTAGTCCTGATGGAGCCAACATGTAGTCCTGATGGAGCCAACATGTAGTCCTAATGGAGCCAGCATCTAGTCCTAATGGAGCCAACATGTAGTCCTAATGGAGCCAGCATGTAGTCCTAATGGAGCCAACTTGTAGTCCTGACGTAGTCCTTATAAAGCCAACATGTGGTCCTGATGGAGCTAACATGTAGTCCTGTGTAGTCGTCCTCTATTTTTCTTCTTATCTCTTTGTTTTCTTACCTGGGACAGTTGTAGACAGATGTAGACGGGTGTATTTGGGTGGAGTTGCCCCCCTCCTGACGGCTGTGGTCCTCGCTGAGATTTCTTGTGAAGTTTGACGTTATTTTAGCTTCCTGTCTCCTTTGGTGTGACAGCAGAGAGCTGCTCGGCGTCTGAAAGAAAGCGTTTAGTCTCTTTTGTCTATTTTTAGTGATTTGCTCGTTGATGATTGGATAAAATACTCTTTGTGTGTATTCTGGGCCTGCAATAATCTTTGCTGTCTGACACATCACTGATCACACTCCTGTGACACTGTGACGACTCCTTGATGTGGCGTTCTTAGAAAAATTCGTGAAGAGGCCGGGTCACGCTGAGAAACAGTCCTCCCTGTGATGTTAAATCATATATCCAGTGTTTGTAATGAATAATAATATTAATATGCACATCATGATTTTGTTTCTACAAACATTTTTTAAGCCAAGTGTGGCAGCAGATTTACTAGAACAAGTATTTATAAGGTGTGTGTGTGTTTTTTTGGGTATCATGTTTTTAAAGTGAGATGCCCATCATATAACTCTCTGTAAGTATTCCTGTAAGTCTAACTGTATATTCCTTTGGTAATTTTGTAGAGCTTTGTGTGTTTGTATATGAACAATGATAATCACTGTGAGCTGCAGAGGTCAGCAGTGTGTACTTTGTGTGTTCCTGCTCCTCTTGTACAGTGTGTGTGTTCTCTGTGAGGATCAGTGAATTACAGAGGTGTGTGTGTGTGTGTTTGAAGCAACAAAAAAAGTGATCAAAATGAGTTTTTATGAAAATGTAAAGACATTAAAGATTGACGTCATGTCATGATTACATTTAATCTTCTCTGAGTTATTGTGCTTTACACCAGTGGGTCACTCACCAGGTAGCTTTTCACCCACAATGCATTTCCACCTGCTCAATTTCCTCCTTCCCCACTCGTTGGATAACACCTCCTCGCCCTCAGGAGGCCACGGACACCATGTGGGATCCTTTAAAGAGCTGCAGACCTCTCTCTGCCCTCTGTAAGAATAACCCGCTCCTCCTGAGACACACACACACACACACACACACACACACACACACACACACACACACACACACACACACACACACACACACACACACACACACACACACACACACACACACACACACACACACACACACACAGGAGGACAGGCCCTGTGTGTGTGCCTACGCCCCACTGGCCGCAGTTAGTAAAATAGTTTGACTCTGACAGCCCATGGGTGAGCCTCTGAAGCATCTCTGCTACAGTTAGCTTTGAAAGTCAACGGCTACAGTTAACTTTGAAAGCTAATGGTTAAAGTGTGCGTTGTGGGTTGCTAGTGGGTTGTTAACAGCATCAAACACAAAGTCAAGCTGATGGTGATGGGCTTTACTCTCCAGGTGTCATCGACATTGAGCCAGTTGTTCTGTAAGGTTTAACCCCTGATCTCAGGTCAGTGCTACTTTCAGCACGAATACACTTCACATGTCTCAGTGCTCATATGTTTAACATTACTGTAACCACAAACAACTCAGACAGCTGCTGACAGTCACATCTGTGCAGTCAGCAGATCTCCAGCACTGAAAAACAGTGACTCAGTAGCCTTCATATTTTTGCACAGTCACTGGCTGATCTGTCTCCTGTACAGAATCTCTGAGAAACTGACCCCCTCACAGCCGGGAACCCCTCCTCCTCCCCTGCTGGGGCCCCTGCTCCTTTCTCCTCCACTTCCTGTTTCTCACACACTTCATGTTGCTTCAGTTTGCCTCATGTTATCTTAATAACTAAAGCCAATAATTGTGAGAAGGATCATGTTGCTCTATTGTGTGTGTGTGTGTGTGTGTGTGTGTGTGTGTGTGTATTTGATGTGAGTGTGATATGATAACCTGGCTGATGACATCATAGAAAATATAATAAAAATAGCTCCACAGCGCTGCCTGGTGGTTATACAACACATTACATCATGTAGTAGAGTAGAAATACTCACATTTTCATATTGTATGGTGTGTTTTTATTTGCAGTAGTTTTAAACTGGTACCTGCTGAGCTGGTACCACACAAACTGGTGTCAGGGCGCCCTCCTGTGGTCACAGAGGCTCAGTGCATCTCATCTCTGTTCCTATCACTGAATGGATCCTTTTTTCAGACATCATGTGAGCAGTCAATTCATATCAGCTGACTGCAGAGGCCTGCAGGCAGCAACACAAGATCCAGACTCTAGAGCAACTGTTCATTTATTCAAACTTAAATGATCCACCAACATTAGACTCATCCACATGGCTTCATCGTCACACACTAAATATTAAAAGTAATCGGAGCAAATTAGTTTCTCAGCTCCTACCACAGCTGATCATCTGTCTGCACAGCTGCAGGAAGTGAACTGCAGTTATAAAGAGTTTATTTAGAGGACTCTTCTCTGACAACTCTTTAGCATGTTTGACTAACTACAACAGATGTGTTAGATCTCTATATCTTGATTAAATATCACTTGGTTACTGCTTCTTGAAGAGACTATTATGCTATTTGTGGTTTTACCTTTCCACCCAGATGCTCTGTAATTGGTTGGGTTGTTCACCAGCCAATCACAGTGTTCCACATCATCAAAAGTGGACGAATGTTAGGCACATGCTCATCTATTAATCATATTGTTCAATTACAAAAACTATCAGAGGAAATACTTATCAAACAAACTTTACCTCAGAAGATATCATATCATGTCCTAAAAGGTAACTATAAATACTTAATGTTTTCGAACCAAAACACAATCTTTTATAAACCTGTTCATTTGTTTGAATTCACCACGTTAACCCTGTGAAAAAGATTTAACCATCTGTATGTGAGGAGTTGAGAATGCGAAAAGGAATGAACAGGAACATGTGTTTTAATAATTTATGTTATTGATTTATTGTAAGAGGGATTACACTCACCTGTTAGACCAGTGGTTCTCAAACTTTTTTCAATAATGTACCCCCTTTGAAAATAAATTCTGCCAAGTACCCCCTGATCAGCGCAAACACAATTTGTTAAGGAAAAAATGCCTATAAAGAGGTACAGTAGCCTACAGTGCTGCACCATCAGTGTCTGATTTATTAAAACAACAACATTGTAACTGAGAAACACTTAAATGCTACATTTCAAATGTTTACAATCCATCAATAAATTCATGGCAAACCAAATTTAACATCATGCAATAACACAGAGACGTCATTAGTTGCATTGAACTGATCTTTTTAATAAGTTGTACTTACAATTTAGTGAGAAACATGGGCTTGTGCTTCACTGAGGATCTTTGTCATTCTCGATGACAGGGAGGCCACTGCAGTTATTACACTTCGCGTTTTGAAATATGTGGAACTGTTAATTATAAAACCCACACTGCTCAAACTTCGTTACTTTTCCTATAATTGGTATATCCATTTATTTATTTATTTTGGGGTGTGGGGAATGAAGAGAAAAAATATATGAGCATTTTATGAGCATGGGATTTTGACCCCTCCTATAAACCTATGCATAATATATGCTGCGCTATACTTTGCGGCCACAAGCCGTTGACAAGCGACGCTTATTGTTTCGGTGTCCTTTGATAAGCAGGCAGTCATATAATTAACTAGAACTAGCTAGATCTGATAGATTTGGACATAAACGCGAGTGAAGTATAACCGGACGCGAGAGAGAGATCAGAGATCAGGGGGTATACTACGAAGCAGGATTTTCGCTTAGCCGGCTAAATTCAGGGGAAACTCCGGCTTTCCGGTCCTACGAAGCTGGTTCTCTTTTTAGCAGGCTAGATCTCCATGGTAACTTATGCTTATCGGCTAACCTGGGGGGTATACTACGAATCTAGTTCAACCTATCCTGGATATGTTTTGAGTTATCCGGTTGACTTAATCCAAAACAAAGCCGCTCTCGCTAAACTGTCCTACAACGCTGGCTATCAACTCGTTCGCTCAAGCCAGCCGTGGCTGCGTGTCCTAGTTAGGTGCGCGTTCACATGAAAGGGGTGGTATCTGGAGCATTCGACCAATCACAAACATGGAGAAGCGTACTGACAGCGCAGCGTCATACTTCTGAATGAAAAGTCAACTATAATATTAGTCAAATGTGAAGAAGTTAAACTTTAAACATCCATGACTTAAACACTTTATCCAGGATCAAAGCCACATAGCTGCACCTGCAAGGTGAATACAGCTGGCAAAAGAAAAAGTGTTTGAATGCGTACATTAACAGGTTTATGATATCACTGCCCCGTCTAAAACACGAGTGGATCTGACTTTAATTACATTTGACTCGAGTGTTTCGTCAACTAAATGTGTTGCTTAAAATAATACTTCTGCATACAGTAGGCCTATGTGACACTGTGAGTGTTGCACAGTCAGATACGGCTCAGCTGACTCAGATAAGGAAATATATGATAGCCTACATTATGATGTGATATGATGTGATATGAATGATAATGGGACACATCGACGTCTGCAGCACTCACAGTGCCGCGGACTGTAGGCAACGTAATGTTACTTTGATCTGGTTACTTATGTTGTGGCAGATATTTAATTAAGCTTTCTTAACATAGGCTAATAGTAGGCTATAATAGTTATAATAGTCAGATTGCTCTGAAGATGGGAGGTGATATTCTATTCATTTTCACGTTCACACAGTCGGTGATTTTGTCCGGCCGTCTTTCCTGCAACGGCAGTTTAAAACTGTATTTCCTCCGCACACTGAGCTCTGATTGGTCAGCAGGCGTGGTGCTTTCGCTGAGTTGATCTCTTATCCTGGAACATATCCTGCTTCGGAGCACAGACTAGGTTCCAGGATAAGTCACCATGGAGATCTAGCCCGCTAAACAGTGAACCAGCTTCGTAGTACCGGAAATCCCAGAAGTTATCTTGCTAAACGAAAATCCTGCGTCGTAGTATACCCCCCTGGTTAGGTTGCAGGCTAAGAGCTCAACTCAGTGAAAGCACTGCCTGCTGACCAATCAGTGTGCGGAGTTTAAAGCGATCAAGTCATATTACAGGAGAAAGGAAATACAGAAAAGCTGTCGTTGCAGGAAAGACGGCCGGGAACATTAATAGAATATCACCTCCCATCTTCAGAGCAATCTGACTATTATAACATTAGCGTTAATAAAGCTTACTTAAATATCTGCCACAACATAAGTAACCGGATCAGAGTAACATTAAGTACAGTCCGTGGCATATCACTTCATAATGTATCATATATTTCCTCATCTGAGCCGTATCTGGCCGTGCAACACTCACAGTGTCACATACTGTATACAGAAGTATTATTTTAAGCAACACATTAAGTTGACGAAACACTCGAGTCAAATGTAATTAAAGTCAGATCCACTCGTGTCTTGGACGGGGCAGTGATATCATAAACCTGTTAATGTATGCATTCAAACACTTGTTCTGTTACCAGCTGTATTCACCTTGCAGGTGCAGCTATGTGGCTTTTATCCTGGATAAAGTGTTTAAGTCATGGATGATTAAAGTTTAACTTCTTCATATGTCTAATATTATAGTTGACTTTTCATTCAGGAAGTATGACGCTGCGCTGTCAGTATGCTTCTCCATGTTTGTGATTGGTCGAATGCTCCAAATACCACCCCTTTCATGTAAACGCATCTAACGTTCCGCTGTTCATTATAATAAAAAAAAACAGAGCATTAAACAAACCATACTCTTACTTTGAAATCATGCGGAAATGTCGTCATCAGCAGGCCATCACGTGGTTTCCGAAAATCACCGAGTGACACGAGTAGATTTTAGCCGAGACTGGCGGAAAATATGTCTCAAAATTCCGTGTGTGTAAAAAGACGATCCACAAGTATGGCGTTATATTTGTGCCTCTATCCTGAGCACGCAATGAAACATGTTGAGCATAGAAAATGCTATTGAGCGCGCACTTGAACATTTTTGAGCACAGAGAAATATATTTTCTCTCATAAAACTCCTGCTCCGTGCGCAAGCAGACCGCTGCACGCGCTCTCTCTCCCTCGCTCGCTCGCTCGCTCGACCTCTCCAGCCTGTGCGCGCTCAGCTTTGCCTGCGCTCGCTCAAGTTGTCACAGCGTTACAAATGTGCCACAAAACCAACCAATCGGTGAACTCGAGGTCAATTCTGATTGGCTGGTCCAGCGCCAGTAGAGTTGCGACAGCGGAAGTCCAAAATGCTTGATCGTCACGTGGTTCAGAGAGACTCAGAAAGTTCCCGGAAGTTCGTGGCGGGCCATTTGAATCACGATTTGAATGCATTAATAATAGGATAGAAATGCAATTTTTGCTAATTAGTGGTCAATAAAGGTTTTGATTTGCAATATGTATACAACATATCGATATGTGTATGTAGTTACATCAATGTGTTTTGTTTTTTTAAAAGTAAAATGTGCTAATATTTGAGGATTAAGATAAAATAAGAAGTACTTTATTGATACCAATTGGGGAAATGTTTACGCTGCAGCAGCAAAAGACAAGGCATTTCACATTAGACTAGAATTAAACAATCGAAAATGTAAACATCTTAAATAGAAATAACATAGCATTACAAAAAGTAGAAAATATACATAGTGTGAACAGCTATCTTACCTGTTAACATATACATGTTAGGCTAACGGTGCCTTTGTTACAGAGCCTGTTGCTGTTGTTTATTGCTTTGAATTCTTTAAAACAAATATTATCTTCTTAAACTTATATGGTAGTCAGGAGCATCACTTTCTAATGTTTATTGATATATTTAGAGGGAGGGGATGGGAAGGAAGGTTTCAAAATTCAGATTAGAATAATTTCTACCATTTCTTTAATTCATGGTGGTTTCAGTAATCCCCTGGTAATCGAGGACCCAAGTAATCTAAAGTACTAATGTAATCTTTATGACTTTCAGAAAGGACAGGAGACCCACAGGTGCCTATCAATGATTGTCAACTGACAGCAAAATGAGTCAAAGGGCTAGCAGCAGCAGCATGATGATGTTACATGTGTTGTTTAAGGAACATCCATGTAAATAAATGGAATTCAATAAACATTGCATATCATGCAGTTTGTCTGTGCCTTTTCCTCTGTTGTCCTGGCATATCGTCTCCCCCATGGTTTGCTGTGCTGCCTGGGGATGCTCCAAGCGCTCAGAGAAAGGAGTATGAATGTAAGGTTTCCCCACTGACAGAGAGGAGGAAAGAATGTCTGGCTCAAGTCAGCAGGAGCAATTTAACTATCACAAAAGACAACAACAGCAACAACATGTGAGGTAATCATATTTTCCCTAAACAAAGACCACACCATTGGGAAGCTTAACGTCTGTTTAATCAAAAATAAGGAACAGGGAGAGGCTTGCAAAGCTCTGAGAGCTGAGACTCAGGGTCAGGGTCTCAGTGGGTATTCAGGCTCTATTGAATCCCCCTGGGGTTCTTGTGCTGAAAGAGGGAGACAAAGACAGGAGAAAGGGTTAGATACATCTAGCAACCTATAGGATGGGAAATTGCTGACCCATTTTAAACTTACCTTGTGTTTTCACTCTCACTTAAGTCCCTCTCCCTTTGCCATCAATCCAAAATCAGCTGAGCTGCAACATAATACAGACAGGTAATAATCAACAGAATCACAAGGACAATATGGCTGTGATAAAAACACTCACCCATAATAATAATAATAATAATAATAATAATAATAATAATAATGCATTTTATTTATGGGCGCCTTTCAAAGCTCTCAAGGACACCTTACAGAGCATAATTAAAAACAATCAACAAAGAAGAGCACACAGTAATACAAGACTTAAAAAAAATACTTAAATAACAGAGACTTAAAAACAACAATCAGTTTAGCAGAGATTAAGAAATAGAATACGCCAGTTTAAAAAGGTGTGTTTTCAGGCTGGATTTGAAGGGTGGGAGGGAGTCCATATTGCGGATGTCTTGTGGGAGAGAGTTCCAGAGACAGGGGGCAGAGTGGCTGAAGGCTCGTGACCCCATGGTGATCAGGCAGGCAGAAGGTACAGTGAGTTGGAAGGCAGAGGAGGATCGGAGAGTACGAGAGGGAGTGTAGATGTGAAGGAGCTCAGAGAGATATGGAGGGGCAAGAGTGTGAAGGGCCTTGAAGGTGAGGAGCAACACTTTGAAGTCTATGCGGTGCTTTACGGGGAGCCAATGGAGTTGTTGGAGAACCGGAGTGATATGATTAATGAAAGGAGTTCTGGTGATGATACGGGCGGCTGAGTTTTGGACCGGTTGGAGCTTACGTAGGGATTTCTGAGGAAGACCAGAGAGGATGGAGTTGCAATAATCGATACGGGACGTAACGAGGGCGTGAACGAGGATGGCGGTGCTGTTGGGTGTGAGTGACGGGCGGAGGCGGTTAATATTGCGGAGGTGGAAGTAGGCAGATCGAGTGATGTTGTTGATGTGAGCTTCAAATGATAAGGTGCTGTCAAGGATGACACCCAGACTCTTAACTTGGGGGGAGGGTGAGACTGTGGAATTGTAAATAGTGAGGAAGAATTTGTCAGTTTTAGCCAGAGTGGACTTGGAGCCAACTAGGAGAAACTCGGTTTTATCACTGTTGAGTTTTAAGAAGTTGGATGAGAACCAGGATTTGATTTCCAGTAAGCAGTCGGAAAGGGCAGTGGGGGGGAGAGTGGAAGTGGGTTTGGTGGAAAAATAGAGCTGGGTGTCATCCGCGTAGCAGTGAAATTGGATTGCGTATTTTCTGAAGATATGGCCGAGAGGTAGGAGGTAGATGATAAATAGGAGGGGGCCCAAGACAGAACCCTGAGGAACACCAGTGAAGACTGGATGAGACTGTGATTTGAAGTTACGTTTTTGTTTACTGTTTAGAAGTCTCAAATATCTACTCTAAATCCATATCAATCACACGCCCCAATGTTATATTTAACTAATATGTAACTCCCTCCACCCCGGATAAAAGCACGTTAAGAAGCCCCTTTTCTCTAATTCCACAACGTTGGATTAATAGGCTGTTCATGGATAACGTGTGTTGCTAACTTTTCCGGTATTCTAGCCTAATCTGTTTAGTTGTCTGGTTGAAAATTAACACAAGCTCTATGCCCATTGTAGAACAGGAAACAGAAGTTGGTCCAGGTTCTGGTCAACCCAAAATTGTGATAGAGAAAAACATGTTTTGTCATTCTGCCACCTCTAATACTTACAGCAAGTAATCAATACCTCAGAAGGGTTCATGTACATGTAGGCTACGGTTTGTTAGCTGTTTGTTTAAACTACCCCTATAGCTATGTTGCCGGCTAGCAAACTCAGGCATTGCAAACAATAACGTGATATCAGAAAACTAGAAATGTATAACTCACCTGACACTGTGGCGTACTATTCTCTTCATTCGAGTCTGTCATGTACTGTAAATCTTCTTCTTATCGTGTCCACAAGGCAGTCAGTTACAGGGCTTGGTTAGATGTGGTTCAGCCACAGCTGATCTCCAGGCATGGTGTTTTCTCTTGGGCTGCTTCTCAGGTCGATTAAATGAAATCCTTGCTTCCCTCACTTGCGTCGTTTCCCTGCGTTTAGTCCCTCCCACCAGGGAAGCATGGAGGGACGCAAGGAAACCACGAGAAGCAGGGAAATGAGTTTTAAGAGCAATGGGACGTCCTTTCCTCCGGAGCGTCACGTGAAGCGACGTCCGTTTGTGATGACGCTGCACAGCTGTTCGTCTGGCAGCAGCCAGCTCTGTACCCGTTATTTCCACAAACACCCCCGCCTCTGTTAGTACACATTTACTGACATAAACATTAGTATCATCTGTTGTAGATCCAAATACATGAAATAAAATAAGAAGTCATTCTCAAAAAAGATAAACGCCATTCTTAAAATGTATAAACGAAAAAAGCGATCATGAAAATGTTTCCAATAAATGAATAAAAAAATGTTTGACCACTTTGTTGTTTAGATATATCACATATTTGTAACTAAATGATACATGAATTGAAACAAAACACAGTATAAACTGAGGAGTGAGTCCCGTGAGGTTCCTGTATTTTCTTCACTCCGCTGGGGTATTGCTCTCATGTCAAGAAGCATCAGATCAGTGCATGCACTGCCTCGTCCAATCAGTGAGCGATACACAGTAAGGGGGCGGGGTGAGTATCTGAGGATTTCATCGGAGGATGGTCTGGTGGTTCCTCGGTTATCGCTCCTCCATGATCGCTCCTCGCTCCTCGATCCTCGGTCCTCCGGCAGAAATAAGAGCCATGGGACGGTACTCAAGATGGCGCAGGCAAATCAACTTCCGGTGAGACCGAGGACCGAGGAGCGAGGAAATGAAAATAGTCGACCTGAGAAGCAGCCCTGGTGTTCTGTGGCTTACTTACAGCTTTCAGCGTAGCTTGTAGCGTAGCTTGTGCAGACTAGCTTGCGGCTAGCGTAGCTTGTGGCTTGTAGCGTAGCTTGTGGCTGTTTTGTAGCTTGTAACTGTTGCTTGTAGTGGTGATAGGATTAGCAGTATCTAGTCGATCTCGTCAATACTCCTGTAAATGTCAACGATGGATGTGTAATAAGAACGTCAACAGCCTGATGGCAACCGAAAATCCCTCTCTCATCTCAGATAGAAGATATGATTGGAGACGACCAGCCAATCAGAATTGACCTTCTCGAGTTCTCCGATTGGTTGGTTTTGTGGCACATTTGTAACGCTGTGACAACTTGAGCGAGCGCAGGCAAAGCTGAGCGCGCACAGGCTGGAGAGGTCGAGCGAGCGGGGGAGAGAGAGCGCGTGCAGCGGTCTGCTTGCGCACGGAGCAGGAGTTTTATGAGAGAAAATATATTTCTGTGCTCAAAAATGTTCAAGTGCGCGCTCAATAGCATTTTCTATGCTCAACATGTTTCATTGCGTGCTCAGGATAGAGGCACACATATAACACCATACACAAGCAGAAATGTGAGATCCACGAGCAGAGATTTGAGATCCGCAAGCGCATTTTTGGTCGGCAAATACAAAATGGATTCACAAATGCCTGATCGAAAGTTGTAAATGTTAAAGAAATAATCAGATCTTTTTTTTATTTGTGAAAATATTTAGCGTATTTGCAGATCCGTTTTACACTTGCACATTTATTTGTGAGTTTGCAAATCTTCTAAATGCATTTGTGGATGGTGTTTTACATTTCCAATTCACATATTTACACACAAATAATTTTTCGGTTCACACAAATAATGAGACATATCTATGCCCATAAAAGTCGCTGTCATATGCCTTGTGAACACTCCGATAATGCCTCTCCACGTTACCTTTCTTTGGCAGAGCGACGCTTGCTTTACAAATAAGGCAAATAACCTTTGAATGTGACATCACAAAAAAAGTGGTATGTTTTTAGCTTTTTGCTCGGTCCCGCACTCATTTTGTTGTTTGTCTCTTTAACTTAATTTGAGTTTTCCCGGCACTTGACTGATTTTGTATCGCTTTGCATTCTGGGTTAACAGACTGGAAAGCGATAGGTCGCTTTTTCTGTCAATCAAGTAAACTCCTGAATTAAGTGGCAGGGAGGCCAAGGGAGGAGGGAGGGATCAAAACCTGTTTTGTCTATTTTAACGGAGCTGGATTTTTTTTTTTATTATGAATGACTCGCGATCTACCAGCATTGCCCCCGCGGTCGACGTACTGGTCACCTCTGCCCTACACCCCCGTTTGCGCCTTCACGCGGAGGGTCCGCCATATTGAGGGCTGTTCCAAAGCAACGAGTGTGGAGGGGGAGTGGGCTATCAAGCCCTCAAACAGCGAGTCTGCAGCGGTGCTGACCATGGATGTATAATAAGAACGGTGCTGACTTGAGACCGGTCTCTACCTGACCGGAGTCACGCTGTGTGTGTCCGTCAGGAAACACGCTGTTTACAAGTAGTTCCAGCAAACATCCACTGATAAATTGCGATGTTAACAACCCTCATTCTCAAAAAAGATAAACGCCATTCTTAAAATGTATAAACGAACAATAGTTTGATTAATATTGATTAGAGTGTACAATAGAAATAAAATAATTGAGAGAAGAAAAAGAGATATGTTATCTATCAAAACCCAGTTAGATTAACATTCATTGGATTGCACACTTTGTTTGTTTGTATGGATATCACATTAACATTTTAATAGCACTTAATGACTGACTGAATGGAAATGACAATAAATGAAAATCTAAAACGAAAAAAGTGATCATGAAATGTTTTCCAATAAATGAATAAAATGATTTTTGACCACTTTGTTGTTCAGATATATCACATATTTGTAACTAAATGATACATGAATTGAAACAAAACACAGTATAAACTGAGGAGTGACTCTCGTGAGTTTCATATATTTACTTTACTCCGCTGGGAAACGGCTCTCATGTCAAGAAGCATCAGATCAGTGCATGCGCTGCATCGTCCAATCAGTGAGCGATACACAGTAAGGGGGCGGGGCGAGTATCTGAGGATTTCATCGGAGGATGGTCTGGTGGTTCCTCGGTTATCGCTCCTCCATTATCGCTCCTCGATCCTCCGGCAGAAATAAGAGCCATAGGACGGTACTCAAGATGGCGCAGACAAATCAACTTCCGGTGAGACAGAGGAGCGAGGAAATTAAAATAGTCGACCTGAGACGGGGTCTCAATACTCAAATTTCCCCTCCTCGGTCCTCCGGTAGTGACCCGGAAATGAATTTCAGCGCGCCATGTTGAAGGACATCTAATTTCTCTAAATGCACTTCGAGGACCGAGCATCGAGGAGGCTCTCTGGAGGAGCTCTAACCGAGGAGACACTGATGGGTCCTCCACGGCTCCGCCGCGGATGCATTTCCGGGAACGGTGGAGGCGTTACGCATTGCCGGAGTTATCTCAGCCAATGACAGCTCTGCATTAGAGATGTTAAGATTCACCGATTCGCATCGGTGCACCGGCATAAACGTTCAAGATGCGAGTGCACCGGTTGAAAGAGTGCACATCGGCTACAGTTTGGGTTGAACCGGGCTGAACTCGCGATGCATCGATTGCGTAGCGTCTTTGCATCGGTAAAAAACCGATTCATCATATAAAATTCCCTCATCTTGTCAACGCTCAGCAGAGACGATTTTTGATATTTGCTTCGCCACTACGGAGGCCGAGAGTCTCAGTTATCAACACACACGGAAGTTGAGGGGAAAGAGAAACACAGCGCACCGAAAAATACCTACAAATCAAACGTTTGGCAACACTTCGGATTGTTCAAGAAAGACGGTGTAATAGTCCTTTATGCTATAGAGTTGACCGCAGGTCATGGAGAGTAATAAGGTATCCGTATGAGGTATCTTTATTACTTAACAGGTCTACAGCCATGATACATAGATCCGTCCTAGATGCGGGCTTGCATACACACAGTATCACTCCGCAGCCGCACCCCATCAGTAACGTCCTGATGGTATATGTGCGCGGCACAGACGGTCAACTTGAAAAATCGCTCGCAAATTGTTAACGATTCCGAGCCGCTTTAAAGTACACAAGTAGTACGAGGAACTTAGCGACGCACATAAAGAGGCGACATGGGGTCTGCGGCTGAAAAGAGAAACATGAAAGTTAGACATACGAGTTAAATCACTCAGTGAGGTGTTCTGTCAGAGAGAGTGGTGTTTAGTTTACAGCAGCCTGTGACGGCCAATAATAATGTAAATGTATTCCTTACTGTAAGCAGTTATGAAATACCTGTTTGTGAAAGGTTATTTGTATTCTTTATTGTTCATATAGAACCCACTGCTTTCTGCTCACTGGTGAGTTAGCCTATGAATGAGTGTTAAGCACATCAGGCTGGCAGCTGTATGGGCATTGCACTATGGTAGCTGTTATTTTCACATTGTTAATCATGAGCAATGCATCCTTACATTGTTGGATGTGGACTGTGAGGTGTTATAGAATTGTACTCTGGAAAGCTTTTAAAGGCAACAAAATAAACGGCATGATGGGATGTGCAGTACCAAATATGTAAAGCACTTTTTTGTTAATGTATGATTTGCTGCATATAAGGAATAAAACAAAAATCCTCTGTCGTACCAAATTGAAGTATCATTATTTTTGCATCGTGTTGAATTGCATCGTATCGCACCAAATCGCATAATGTTGAATCAAATCGTATCGAACTGTATCGCAACAGGGGTGAATCGTATCGTATCGCATCGCCTAGTGTTTCAAATGTATCGTTAATGTATCGTATCGTGGCAACGTATCGAGATGCGCATCGCATCGGCCTCAGTGATGGAGATGCACATCCCTACTCTGCATGCATCCCTTGGATAATATTTTAGTAACTGCTTGAACGGCAATGCGATGTTTACAGTGAGAACAGCTGTGCACTCTTAAAACTACTGGGTTAAAAAATAACCCAATCTTAGCCCATGTGCTGGGCTGGATAATTTTAACCCATGTGCTGGGTTGTTCATTTGACCCAAGCTAGTGATTGAAATTAACTATATTGTTGGGCTTAATATAATAATAATGTATAATAGTGTAATGAATTATCTCCCAACACACCGTATATATATATATATATATATATATATATGTATATAAAATGCATTTATTGATAATTTGAACAGCTTTGGCAAATCGCCAACATTCCATTTCCACTATAAAAGAACAAGATGGCACAAGCTCGGGCTACAGATCCAATGTTGTCCAGAATGACTTCAACAAAAATCCCAACGTCGTCACAATGTCCAGGTTCTCCACCCTCCTTGTTGATGACATATATGCCCATGGTGGATTTCTGCAGGTCTCTGGTGACGTCATCTCCTTCGATGTCCTGTATATTTAAAGAAAAAACATGTATTTATTCAATATATGTCATTTTAATGACATACTTTATCGTATACATTTTTTGTAATATTGCTCACATACCTATTAATCCCTTAAAACAAAGCTGGTCATATTGTATATCAGCGTTTCCGCCAGGGGGGCGTCTTGCCGTCATTTGACGGCCTTATTCAGCTCAGGACGCCCTGAACTCGAGCCGAGGGCGTCCAAAAAATATTAATAATTCCAGAGAAGATCGACAGTTTTTATCACTTGAAATGACGAAAAGGAAAAAGGACAAGGACATCCCTCTGTTGGAGGGGCAAAGGAGTCTGGTGGGATTCTTTTCGGAGTATTGAAGATCGTTTCCCCGACAACGAAGGTGCCTGCTACAGGACAAGGAACGTGTGCCATTTGGAAGCAATGAGCGGGAGGGTTTTAGTGGAGCACGCGCGTGAGCTGAGGCTCCGTGGTAAACTGTGAATGAAGAGCCGTTTGGGAGCCGAAACAGCCGGCGCTTTAACCTGTTAACCAGTTAAGCCCGAAGGTCCCCCCAGTGGACCCCTCCCACAGTTTTTTTTTTCTCACATGTCTCAGGGCTTCTTAACATTTATGAAACTATTAATGTTTCATACCCTTTTAACGGTAAGAAACTCCGCTAACTGACAATAAGAACAATTGTTAGCTAAAAAAAACACAAGAGTAATACCAAGCCTTTGAATTAGCATTGAGCGAAAAAATGCTAACTAATGCTAACGCTTTTTTACACACAACACACGGTAGAAATGCCCTTATTACTATCTTAACTGCACAAACAAGATATACGATTTAAAGCTGAGACTCCACAGTTTCCACACATGTAATGTCATCACTGTAAGACCTCGAATTCCTGGAGCTATCAGCCAGAAAAGAGAAAGTAAACAACATCCGGTTCCAAAAATATTACAATAATTACGTCTTACCTTTTTTGATTTGTGATCAAAAGTTGTGTTCAACGGAATAAAAACGCATCTCAAGGTTAATCCAATGTCTTTGTGTCACGTAGAATTTTTTACTGATAATCAATCATCATATTTATGGCAATATACTCGGTATAAAGTATTGCCGTCCAGGCATATGCTTCGTTTGCTTCTCTATTACGACCGCTATGGTAATGTTTACGTAGATTTGGGAACTGCCCATCGATTCTATTGGTTCTGATGGTTAAGAAAAAGGTGTAAATCACACGAATCGACCAATGGGTTCCAGAGATATGGTCCTGCGTAAAGTATAAAGAATGCCAGCCAGCTTAAGTACATTACGCAGCCGACTTCATTTATTGTTTACAACGTAACGAAGCAGGAAATGCAGCAGGACCCAGAGCGCACGGAGCACAGAGCGGACAGCAGATAACGGAATTGTAGTTTTATTGCTTATAGATTATCAGAACATTTCAAAGGGGACACAGCCCCATTGGATATTAATCTATGGATTAACTACATCATCGTTTTTATCGTTTTAATGCCATTGAAGACCAGTTTAGACCAGACAACGAGGAAGGTAAGTCATTGTTAGCCTAGCGCATTAGCGCTAGCGCCATTTGTTTTGATGTACGTTTTTGTTGATAACGGGCACCGTTAGATTCTGTGTCTCCTTGCGATTATAAACAATGTGTTGGATGTGCAGCTAGGATAAGTAATAAGGGAGCGAGGAGTGATTTTCAGTGCAGTAATAGGTTAGCATTTTTCGATCGGGGCTAATTCAGAGGCTCACTGTAAGAGTAGGCCTATGTTTTATTTTATTTTATTTATTTTTTTCAGAACAGTTGTATTTGGATGGAATGAATACCTATAGTGATAATTCAAAGTAATAAAATGATTTTTACAGTGAAAAAGTTCAAATGGAACCGATGGTTCCCAAATTACCCAGAGGTGAGTCCGCTTAGACTTTATTTTTCTAAATCTCTCTAAAAAGGTCAAATTTAACTTGTTTTGCATCAATCTTGATACAGGGTACTTATTATATGTTATAGTTTGGATTCCTAACGCTTTTAGTCTACTAACCCATCATGCAAGGGTGGTTTTCACTATAAGTAAAGGTTTTTTTTTAGGTGGACATTAGAATTTACATGTTTTTACTATGTTCCATCTGAATTTACTTTAAAATAAAAAACATCTATATTGATTCTGACACTTCTACATCCAACTCACAGATGTAACCTTGCTTTGAGAAAAATAATTATTAATTTACCCCTTTTAGAAGTGAAGATATATCATTTGTTGTGTTAGTGGCATTTTCGAGCCTGAAACCTGAAAAACAGGCTCAGGGCTTAACTGGTTAAGCCCGAAGGTCCCCGCCGGCGGGGACCCTTTTTTTTTTCCTTCACGACACTGTGTCTCAGGGCATCTTAATATTTAAAAACCTATTAATGTGTTATACCAGATTAACGAGAAGAATCTCAGCTAACTGACGATACGAACCATTTTTACCGAAACAAAACACAAGTCTCCCAATATTATCCTTTTTATATATTACTTTTGTGTTTGGTGGAACTGCATCACAGTGTTAGCTTAGCCAATAAGCTAGAGGAATGATTAGGCAAAATGCTAAATAGTGTTACTTGTCTTTTTAGAGTTACATTTTCTAAATGAATGGCCAGTGAATGAATATACATGTGTTTACTTATTTATTTGGTGTAATATTATGCATTTATCAGGCATGAAAACGGGTCAGGGGTGAAAAAGGTGAGACGGATATTATCCCTCTAGGGGGCTCCGGGGGCATGCTCCCCCAGAAGAACATTTAGAATATTCCATATTTTAAAGCATCAATCTGATGCATTTTGAGATGCATTTTTTTGCCAACCTGGGGAGAGCTGGAGAAACTTAACTTCAGCCATGAGTCAAAAATATGATGGCCTCCTTACTAAGTATTATCAGGGATGCAAACTCATCAGGTATGGAAAAGGTGACAAGGACCCGAGCCCCCCGACCCCACGGAATATCGGCTTTAAAATGAGGAATAACAGAGGATTTTAGCAGTCAAAACAACTAAAGCAGCAGTGTTAATAATAACAGAAACGCTAAGGAGTCACATCTAATAGAAATATATAAAAGCATTTATTTTAATTGTGTAGCAGTCAGTTTATAATTTTGGCAGCACTGTTGAGCATTTTGAAAATGTATTGTCATGCGACAATACATTTGTCAAGGCTTAGTCTTTCTATCTTTATGGCATCTGGTGTAAAGTAACTACATTCATAAACTCAAGTACTATACTTGGGTACAATTTTGAGATACTTGTACTTTATTTAAGTATTTCAATGTTTTGCTACTTTGTTCTTCTTCTCCTCTACAGTTCAGAGGTAAATGGTGTACTTTGACTCCACTACATGTATTAATACCTTTAGTTACTTTACAGATGTGGATGAATGATGTGAAATCTAATCAAGTGTTGAATCAGACTTTAGTTCCACCTGGAGTAAATCCACAAGCTACCCTGCAGTATACAAAGTCATTCAAACTAGCTGCACCTTTACCAGCGTTGAGAACACTTTCATGATCAATCATTATAAAACATATCATATATATTATTCTGAAATGGACCAATCTGCACAACGACTACTTTTACTGTCGCTACTTTCACTATATTTTGATGAGAATACTTTTCTACTTTTACTTGAGGAACATTTTGAATGCAGTACTTTTACTAACAGAGTATTCCTACACTCTGGTACTTCTACTTTTACTCAAGTACAAGACCTGAGTACTTCTACTTTTACTCAAGTACAAGATCTGAGTATTTCTGCTTTTAATCAAGTACAAGATCTGAGTACTTCTACTTTTAATCAAGTACAAGATCTGAGTACTTCTACTTTTAATCAAGTACAAGATCTGAGTACTTCTACTTTTACTCTAGTACAATATCTGAATCTGAGTGCTTCTACTTTTACTCAAGTACAAGATCTATACTTATACCACCTCCGTTTATAGCCTATGAAAAACTATTAGAAAACGAAGGCTAAAGCTAACGTTAGCAGATAGTGACAATGTATGCTAGCTAGCTAGCTAGCTCAACGATAATATTGCGACAGAAAAACTTTTCAGTGCACATCACGCTCTGCGCTCCGACAGGGAGCTCTGCTCTGAACACCTGAACGGCCCGTTCTAACAGCTGTTCACCAGCGGTCCAGTCTGTACCACAGTGACTCCGGACCGCACAGTTAATATTAACGAACGCACCCGTAGGTAATGTGGCTGCTGAAGCTAGACCAGGGGTATTCAACTAAAATTCAACGAGGTCCAGTTAGAGAAAATCTCCCCATGCAAAGGTCCGGAACATCAAAATGTCTAAGTTGCTTTATAAATTAGTGTGATATATATTGAAGTAGCCTGTAGCTTTATCAACGTCTGCATGTAATCAACAACTGACTGTGGATATGTGTAATGTTCCTCTCGGGCTGCATTTAAAAATAAAATAGAGAAAATAAATAAAATAGCTTTTGAAAATATGTGCATCTTAAAAGTGCTTAATTTTAGATAAATAAAATAAAGTGTAGCAGCTTGAGTTTCCCTTTTTCTTTGTTAACCGTTTCACATCATGACTTGACAGTTTCAGACGATTATAGAACAATATCAGTCTTTACACATCATAACAATTGAACAGTTTTAAAGTTTCTCTTTCTTTCCCTCTTATATTGCAGTCCCTCACTCACTTTTTTAAAATTCAGTGCGAGAATTGAGCTGGAGCTTGTCCTGCCAGGAGTTTGTAAATCTGGGCTGAAATGGTGTCAGGGCCATTCTCATACACATGCAGGTGCTCATTGGTTACAGTGATGCAAACACAGGTATGGTGAAAAAAGAGAACTATTCGAAGCAGAAAAAAAACAGCGTAATATACCATCTGACAAAGGCCTGTGCTATAATGCTTCAATTACCTGGCTATTCTTTATAATATACTCTGATCAATAGGAGACAGAGATGTTAAGTTATAAATCAAGGGTTTTTATTATTATTTACAGCAGGGGTGGGGACCTTTTTCTTTTCAATGTTTACAACATCCTCCGAGGGTCGTACAAATGATTGAACTCAACCTCTGCTTAAAAAAACTAAAATCACAGCCCATTCATTTGGCCTTTCTTTCATGCTGTGCAAAGAAAAAGCAACCAATCCAGATATCTCACCATGACTCACGTATGCATGCATGTGCACGGTGTGGCGTGACCACCAAAACAGAAAGATATGGACACAAGATGTGTGCAAATGTATTTAGTATCCTATCCATGTGAACATGATTTAAGTGGGGGGGGGGACCTAACTTCCTCTAGGGGGGTCCGGGGGCATGCTCCCCCGGGAAGATTAAATATTGAAGTTAAAAGCATCAATCTGGTGCACTTTGAGAGCAACATGAAGAGATCTATGATACATCTCTCAACACCCATATGAAACAGAACTGTAAGCAGATTCTTCTTTTTGGATATTTTACAAATCACTCCCCTTTTAAACTCTATTCTTGTTGTTTTTAACAACTTTTTTGTTACTGTCATATAGTATTTTATACCTGTTTTTCATCTAGTCTCATTAATAACTAAATGATCATATCAAGGTGTGCCTTAAGTTAACCTCACTGAGCTGAGGTTATTTGAGCCTCTCAGGAGAGAGCTCTCTTCCACCTGGTTGTAGAAAAGCTCTTTAAATTCGTTAGCATAGCTAGCTAACCAGATGCTAATAACAACAGGTCGCCACTGTGCTTACAACTAAAGACACAGCCACGTAAACACTGCGGCATGTGTACGGCTCCTTATGGGTAGCCTACTGCAATATTTGAAGGGCTGGAGCGGCGTTCCGGTGCTCTCTGTCAGCACTCCTTTCAGACGAGACATACCACGTGAAGACACGTTACGCTCGTGTTGTGTTCAAGGAACCTGTCCTTGGCCAGGAAAAACAGGTACTCGCTTGTTTAATTATTTTTGCGGTCTAGATTTCTTCTTATTTTTTGAAGTGAGAAGTCTTCCGTCAGTCGGACTGACGGACGGACTCCCCACCCCCCAAACGAAAACTCTTCGGTTCTCCACGAATTACACAAGTCACCCAAATCAGCATTAAAAAAAGCGGGAGGCGCCGAAAAATCCCCTATTAATGTATTGATTATAGCTCCGGGAACGTATAGGTCGGCGTCTGGGTCCGGATCCGGACCGCGGTCCGCCTGTTGCCGACCCCTGAGCTAGACCATCATCGCGGAGCAGCAGAGCCGACAGGCAGGAAGACTCGAGCACACAGCTCGCGCTGCATTATAATATATAAAAAAAGAACACCATGCGTGTCATGATGGCACATAACAGCTCGCGGCCGCAGATTACTCCGGTTCCCAGACCCCCCCCATACCCCAAACATATTTTTATTGCAGATCTACATGAATCACACAAACGACCTATTTTGAATTCAAAACGGCGAATTTCGCCGAAAGGTGAGTGATTTTCATGCCTGATTTATAGTCCAATATTATCCTATAAGTATAAGCCAGTGAATTAATCTAATCTCTTTGTTTTTCCACATTTGTTAGATGAGGAGTGACCCCAGCAGGACAAAGCCACACACCCAGAAGACTTTCAGGGAGCAGCTTGCTGCAGAATTGTTGGAGTTTGCTGAAGGCCCTGCTGAAGGCCCTGCACCTCCACCACCCCCTCCTCCACCACTCACATGCATGCCCGAGTATTATGGGGAAGATGCCACCAAGGTCAGGAAGAACTGCAGGAGGTGCCTAGATGCTGGACTCAAAAGGGTGAAGACACCTGTGTACTGCAGGAAGTGCCAGGTCCCTCTGTGCTTCACTGTCAAAAAGAACTGTTTCAGGGAGTGGCACGACCTAAATACTGGAATATTCAGGTAGGTATAAAGTTCAGGTAGGTATAACGTTTTGCGAGTGTTTATTTAAAAAAAAATAATACTTGTTTTTATATACCTAGTGTGATTTTATTGTATAGTGTGTTGGTAAAATATGTATTGTTTTTACAAACCTACAGTGTGGTTTTATTGTATAGTACGTTGGTAAAATGTTTGTTTTTACATGCCTATAGTGTGTTGGTAAAATGTTTGAAATAAATCTGCCCCAGTTGGAGTCAAATGTTACCTATGTTTCCGTTTTTTTTTATTGTGCAAGTACACCTACACACAATGACCTACAGTGTAGTTTTATTGTATAGTGCGTTGGTACAGTTACATACACACACAGCTACACTTACACATCTACACCCACACAGCTACACTTACACACCTACACATACCCACTAGGGCTGCACGGTAGTGCTGTAGCGACGCGTCGACGATGTCGACTTCAAAATATCGTCGACGACATATTTCCGCGTCGACGCGTCGCTACACACACGTGGGTCACTCAAAGCAACAAGCAGTTCGCAATCGCACTTCAAACACAATGGAGACTGAAACGGCTACCACCTCCTCCTCACAGGATTGCGCACGAAGCCCCCAAACGAAAACATCTCGCCCTAGGTCTTCAAAGCATGGGAATATTTTAAAGTTAGTCCAAACGCAAAGATATTTATATATTTATATCTCACTGAGACTGCTGCATAGCCTAGCAGAAGCAGCAGCTAGCTGTGGTGGCTACCATTAGCAGCTAGCATTTGCTCTCCGATTTTTTACATAAAATGGAATTATCGATTATAAATTCAATCATTTTTTTATACATAGACGTTAAGAACCTATGGATTAACCGATTCAGCCGCGTTTTTTCTCATTTTAATGCCATTGAACACGTCTTTTGATCAGATTACGGTGGTGAGACGATCTCCCTAGAAGCTCTGTGAAGGTACGTGTTGTGATGACTGTATTTGCTTCCCCTGTCGCGAGTCCGGATCACTCAGTGATGATACTATATACCTACATAATCTGTGGAGTCTCAGCTTTAATCGGATATATTGTATGTGCAGCTACGATAAGTAATAAGGGTACTTTTATCTTGAGTTCTGTGCCAATGTCCGTTAGCATTTTTCGCTCAGGGGTCATTTAGATGCTTCTTATGAGACTTGTGTTTTGTTTTGGTAAACATGGTTTGTATCGTCAATTAGCTGAGATTATTTCCGTTAATCTGGTATAACACATTAATAGGTTCTTAAATATTAAGATCCCCTGAGACACAGTATCGTGAAAAAAAATGTTTTTACATTACGTTTTTTTTACATTACGTTTTTTATGAATTGAACAACAGAAAAATAATTGTTAGATTAGTCGACTAATCGATCAAATAATCGCCCGATTAATCGTTTTCAAAATAATCGTTTCCCCCCAGCACTACTGCACGGTATTGAAAAAAATTGACATCGCGGTTTTTCCCCCCCCTGCGGTATATATTGCGGTTTTTTTAAACCTGTTAAACCCCAAAGTCCCGGCGGGTACTTTACTTTTTTTTTTCACGACAGTGTCTCAGGGGATCGTAATATTTAAGAACCTATTAATGTGTTATACCAGATTAACGGAAATAATCTCAGCTAACTGACGATACAAACCATTTTATACCAAAACAAAACACAAATCTCATAAGAAGCATCTAAATGACCCCTGAGCGAAAAATGCTAACGCACTTTGGCACAGAACTCAAGATAAAAGTACCCTTATTACTTATCGTAGCTGCACTTACAAGATATCCGATTAAAGCAGAGGTTCCACAGATTATTTAGGTATATAGTATCATCACTGAGTGATCTGAACTCGGACAGGGGAAGCAAACACAGACATCACAACACGTACCTTTACGAAGCTTCGAGGGGAGATGTCTCACCGTAGCTGTCAATCTGATCAAAAGACGTGTTCAATGGCATTAAAACGAGAAAGAAAAAACGCGGCTGAATCGGTTAATCCATAGGTTTTTAACATCTCTGTATAAAAAAATTATTTAATTTATAATCCATAATTCCATTTTTATGTAAATATCGCAGAGCAAAAATTAGCTGCTAATGGTAGCCACCATAGTGGCTGCTGCTTCCGGTCTTGGCTATGCGGAAGTCTCTCACACACACATTACCAAATAAGGACTGTGATTTCCCTTCGATTCCATTGGCTCTGACGGTCAGAGAAAGAGATGTCACATGTCAAAATCCAGCAAGGTGGGCCAGAGATATGGAAAATCCACCCAAATGGCCCCAAAAGAGGGTTTTTTTGTGCTAAATCTGTCTAAAAAGGTCAAATATCAGGGGAAGTTCTACACACACCAACACATGAACAAATAAGGAGTGAGAGTGACGACGCGTAGCCAAAACCGGAAGCTGCATACCACCAAGGTGGCTACCATTAGCAGCTAACTTTTGTGATCCGATTTTTACATAAAAATGGAATTATGGATTATAAACAATTGCTTCAAAGCCACAGATACATTATCAACCTATGGATCAACCGATTCAGCCGCGTTTTTTCTTTCTCGTTTTAATGCCATTGAACACGTCTTTTGATCAGATTGACAGCTACGGTGAGACGATCTCCCGTAAAAGCTCCGTAAAAGGTATGTGTTGTGATGTCTGTGTTTGCTTCCCCTGTTGTGAGATCGGATCGCTTAGATACTATACTTAAATAATCTGTGGAGTCTCAGCTTTAATCGGATATATGTATGTGCAGTTTCGATAAGTAATAAGGGTATCTTTATTTTGAATTCTGTGCGTTAGCATTTTTATAAAAAAATGAATAAAACCGCATGCGCATACCGCGGTTATCGCCATGACACGGTATATCGTTCAGCCCTAATACCCACACAGCTACACATAAAAAATTGAAGAATTTTTATTTATTTTTTTAATAACCCATCATTCAAGGTTGGTCTTCACTATAAGTAATGGGTTTTCTTTAGGCGGAGACAGGAATTTACATTTTTTTTGCTATGTTCCATCTGAATTTACTCTGACACAGAAAAATCTATATTGATTCTGACACTTATACATCCAACTCACAGATGTAACCTTGCTTTGATAACAACAATTATTCATATAAACCTTTTAGAAGTGAAGTTATAGTCATTTGTTCTGGGAATGTCATTTTCGAGCCTGAAACCTGAAAAACAGGCTCGGGGTTTAACAGGTTAAGAGAGCCGAGCCAAATGATCCCCCCCCCCCCAATAAAAATAAAGATGAGCAGAAATTAAAACTAATAATAATGGTAATTTCATTTCATACCTTTATTTAACCAGATTGGTCCCATTGAGATCAATTGATTCAATTCAATTCAATTCAAAACCTTTATTTATACAGATAAAACCCATTGAGATCATAGACCTCTTTTACAATGGTGACCTGCTTCAATTAGTTCCAAACATTAATACAAACATGACAGAAAACAAAGGACATTATATGATACTACAGTTTGTATACTAGTAGCATTTACAGACACCAATATTTTCTGATTGTATAGCGTCTATCCTAGCTTTAAAAACATGAATTGGAATCAAACTGCTTAGCTTCCATTCCTTTTGTAGACTGTTCCATGCTAGCGGCGCTGCGCATCTAAAAGCTGTATTTCCTAATACAGTCCTAGCAGTTGGCACATGTAATACAACCACAGCTTTAGATCTCAGGCAGTAGCCATTTACAATACGCTGTGAGATCAGGGAACAGATGTAAGACGGAAGTTTCCCTAACATTGCTTTATAAATAAAAAGATACCAGTGATTTAGCCGCCGTACAGTAAGTGAAAGCAACCCTGCCCTTGTATACAGGGTACAATGATGAGTCAAAGTCTTACAGTCTGTCACAAACCTTAGTGCACTATGATAGGCGGCATCTATCTTGGTGAGGTAATTGGCCGGCGCATTCATATAAAATAGATCACCATAGTCCAGCACAGGTAAAAAGGTCACAGTGACTAGCCTTTTCCTGGCCTCAAGAGAGAAACAGGACTTGTTTCTATAAAAAAAACCTAGCCTAACCCTCAGTTTTTTAAGCAGGTTATTTACATGCAGTTTAAAAGAAAGACAGTCATCAAGCCAGATACCAAGGTATTTGTAAGAGGTTACCACTTCAAGTTTTTTTCCTTGCATGGTTACAATATCTAAAACAGGCTCTGGTGACTTTTTAGCTTTTGAAAAGAGCATTAACTTGGTTTTATCCACATTTAAAAGAAGCTTAAGCGCTGAGAGCTGAGTCTGAACAGTGTTAAAAACAGTCTGTAATTTAACAACAGCCTCCTTAACTGAGGTACCTGCACAATACATCACAGTATCATCCGCATAAAAATGTAAGGTAGCTTCCTCCACATTATCACCCAAGCTATTAATATAAATGGAGAATAAAAGTGGACCTAGAACAGAACCATGAGGTACACCATTAGAAATGCTCAACCACTCAGAAGTGAGCCCATCAAAGTGTACACATTGGGACCTTTCAGAGGTAGTTCACAAACCACCCCACTGCAAGGCTGGACAAGCCAATGCTGAGTAGCCTCTGTTTTAAAATGCGATGATCAACGGTGTCAAACGCTTTAGAGAGATCAATAAACAGAGCTGCACAACTCTGCTTATTATCTAAAAAACTAGTGATGTCATTTACAACTTTCATTGTGGCAGTGATGGTGCTATGTTTTTTCCTGAAGCCCGACTGATGTTTCGACAGGATATCATTTATACATAAAAAGTCCTTTACTTGCTCACTCACTAGTCGTTCAAGCACTTTAGCCAGAACTGACAATTTCGAGATTGGCCTATAGTTATTTAAAATAGTTGCCTCCCCTCCTTTCAGTAAAGGCAAGACATAAGCAGACTTCCATACTTTAGGAATTGTATTTGTGCTAAGGGAGAGGTTAAAAAGAGAAGTAAGCGGTGGAGCAATAAAATCTACAGCTATCTTTAAAAAGAAAGGTTCTAGGTTGTCCGGTCCAGCCGGTTTCCTAGGATCTAACTTGGATAAAACATCATGGACAACACCAACAGTAAAAGGGGTAAAACTGAAAGGGTTTTCCAGACCACATTGTTCAAGGATTGGAGCGTTCACAGAAGCAGAAGCACAGTCAGTGACAGAATCAAACAGCGAGCCACAAGACACAAAATGCTTATTAAAACAATTGAGCATAGTAGCCCTGTCTGATATAATGCCAGATTCTGTGGTAAGGCATAGAGGTAGCTCATTTGGAATATCACCAGTGGAAATCGATTTTATGGCTTTCCAAAATTTCCTAGGATTATTCAGATTTTCTGTGGTAACTGACAAATAGAACTTTGATTTAGCACTTTTTATTTGTGATGTGAAGCTATTTCTTAGCTGCCTAAAGCGTAGCCATTCTACCTCTGAGCCTGATTTCCTAGCCTTAGCCCAGGCATTGTTTCTCTCATGAAGGAGACTGGACAGTTCAGCGGAAAACCAGGGATTGTCTCGACCCTTCACTCTGAATTTACGCAGAGGTGCATGTTTATCTATAATTTTCATAAAACCAAGATAAAAATAAGACCATGCAGTTTCTACATCCGTACACAGATTGATCTAACACAATCAAAATCAAACAGATCGTGTAAAAAACCCTGCTCCACAAAGTGTTTTTTATCTCTCCTTGTGATAATGCGTGGTTTCACTTTTTGGATCTTAGTGTCCCTAATTGTGGCTACAACACAGTGGTCACTCACATCATTAGCAAATACTCCCACAGATGAGTATTTATGTGGCACATTTGTTAAAATGAGATCAATTAAGGAGGATTTATTTGGGGACTTAATGTTTGGGCGAGTAGGACTATCTACAATCTGAGTAATGTTCAAAGAGGTACACAGGTTTTTAAAGTCCTCTGACACAGAAGTTAACCAGTCCCAATTGAAATCACCAAGCAGCACTATTTCCTTGTAGGAAAGTTGAGATAACAGTTTTGCCAGTGAAGATAAGGAGTCCTTGACAGCTGAGGGGGGTCTGTAGCAACCCACCACCATGACCTGTTGACCCTTTGTGACTTCGACATTCACAGCTAAAAATTCCAGTTGTTTACTAACCGATTTGGAAACCATATTTGTTACACAAAACTTATTTTTCACATAAATGGCAACGCCACCACCTTTTTTAGGACGGTCAGTGCGATATACATTGTAACCATTTATGTAAATGTCAGAGGCCAGGATGGATTTATCAAGTCCCGTTTCTGATAAGACAATGACATCAGCATCAGTTGAACTCGCCGAAATACGGACAAAATCTAATTTAGGTAACAGACTACGCACATTTAAATGAATTAAACCTAACCCCGATCTAGAAATAAAATCAGCAGGAGTAGCTATTTGACTAAAAGTACTAGGTGGACCCGGATTTGGCTGTACATTCCCCGATAGCAACAACAATAAAAATACCAAGCACCTTTTCCTCTTAATCAACACACAAACATTGTCAACTGTTTTAGAGTCACCAGAAAACTTCGCGAAAGTGAGATTAGAGTTCAAAAAACAATTCTGAAGGACCATCGTGGCAGGCAAGTGAGAAAGACAGACATTTGACGAGATGAATGTCCGCGACAGTGCAACCAGCAAATGTTTGTGCAACCCATCCGAACCTGTACAGGGGATGTCCACTACCGGCGACAGAACAGACCCGAATCCAGCAGATTTTTCAGGATGACTACCGATCTTCTCATTGTCCAGCACAGTCAAAAAAGGCACAGCAGAAACACGACATTTGCCATTTTCCCAGTTCAGCACAACAGCATCCACGAAGTTCCCGAAACAAAACCACGGACAGCAGCAAGGAATAGGCAACCAGCAGTATTGCTGATTGCCAATGATTACTAACTTGCGTTAGGCCAATGACTCAAAATCCTACAGACTCCTTTGTGATAAACAATGTAACGTTTTTTTTTTTTTTTAAATAGTCTAAATATGACTGGATGTGATGCACTTTTGCTAAATGTTTAGACAAATTGCTTGTGTGCCCTTACATGCTCAACCGTTATTGCACTTGACGGGTGACCCGCAAAAAAGGTGATTCGCGGGTGGTATTTTTTCAAACGCTTTTTTCCGGGTTCGGTTCTGGGTAAAACAAAGATGATGCGGGTCGGGTCGCGGGTATTGCATAATAAATATATTAAAATAATAATAAATTAGTTTAATGTTTAAAATCCTCAGACCTCTCCCCCGCGGGACCGCGCATAATCATAACCTCTGCAGCGCATCAATCTGCTGCTGTGCGTGCCACATTCGAAATGGCTGAGGTGGAGCTCTCTAGCGGAGAATACAGCATTTTCAATAACACTTCCTCAAGAGCGAAATCCAACGTCTGGGAGGCTTTTGGTGTCATCCTAGATGGAGGAAATAACCAACATCCCACGCTTTTTGAGACAAATATGCAACTGCGTGTGTTAATAATTGCACGTTTTCAGTGCTCATATATATGCGGGTTCGGGTCGGGTTGCGGATCTTGTGCCGACGGGTCGGGTCGCGGAACTAATTGGCAATATGTGCGGGTAGCGGGGCGGGTTCGGTATTGCACGTCGCGGGTGTGGGGCGGGAGCGGGTCTTGAAAATCAGACCCGTGCAGGACTCTGGTGTAAACTGCCCCGCCCCCTCGCACACAGACGTATGGATTGGAAAGATCGAAAATACATCATAGACGCATTTTGTCTTATTGCATATTATAAACGGTGTTGGCGAAACTAAGACTGTAATATAATGTTTAAGTAGCAATAATACATATGACATGTATTTTTTAAATGTCTCAAGTACCGATAAACAGACCGTCCTGCTAGAGAGGTGGTACTTTCCTGGGGAGAAAAGGTTTGTGTGTGTGTCGGCCACATTAACAATTTCTGACTAACTTATGGCAACACAAAAGAATACATGGGAGCGGTGGAGTGATGAGGAGGTGTCGGTGTTCCGGATTAACTTGTTTCCCGATCAACTCGTTTCCGTGGGGTGCGTGGCTTTCGACTGAAATACACATTTCGATCGCTTTCTTCTGTCATTTACATACATCTTTTGGTATATTTGGCTTCTTAGGAACACGTTGATGCACATCCAGTACCAGTATGTGAGGTTGTGATTACGATGGCGATATCCGGACGCGAACAGCGAGGACTACAACAAGACAAACGAGTTGCTCGAATAAATCATTTAAACCAGCTATTGTTGCCAGACTTATTACGGAATATCGTTGTTAATGTCCAAGTCCATCTGTGTATACCTTCAGACAGCCTCCAAGTGAAGCACACGGTGTTTACTCACAGTTTGAAAGCAGCGTGGAGAAGTCTTCATCTGTGTTAAACTGTGATCCTCCCACATTAAAATGTGACCCGCACAGTAGGGCTGTGCGATTATGGCAAAAATCATAATCACGATTATTTGGTCAATAATTGATATCACGATTATTTTGACGATTATTCATTGACCATTTATTGAACTTTAAAACAAATAATATTTTACCAATAAACAAGATCAATAAATGTGTTGGAGCGCACTTCCAAAACCATACTAAACATATATTAATATGATAAATAAAAATAAATTAGACCAACATAAATGAAATCAAACATGTTGCAGTGCACTGTCACAACCTACTGAAAACTCCTTAACATATAGCCAACATTTTGGTAAAACATATTCAACATATTCCACTCAGTTAAACGTTGAAGGCTGGCCAACCGTCATGGTCCAGAAGTAACAGGAAATAAATGTTGAACTACAATTTAAGACCAAATAAAAATGTTTAGGCCACCATGGCAAATGCTGGTAGGGCTGCTCATGTCATCTCTTAAAGATTGTTCGCAAGAAACACCAGTCTGTTTACATGGTCTGGTTTCAGAGATGAGCGCAGGCAGGTGACAATATTGCCACCTGTACTGAAGACCCTCTCTGAAGAGGAACTTGTGGCAGTGCTGCCACATATGACACAGGACAAAAAGAAAAGACTCTGAAGAACCCTTTCTTTGCCATTATATAAAAATAATGTTGCTACAAAAGTATAAATGAGGCTTACTAATAAGACAACTCAGATCTGAAGCTACACAGGAATCTGCAGCAACAGTGCAATAAAAAAGACAACATTAATAGAATCAAACCCATTTTTTGTTGCATTTTATTAGAGTATAAAAAGAAATGCCTTTAAAATAGGATGCAAGCAACACTAGTTTCTGAACTGATAGACTATAATCAATTTAAACAGAACAGATCTTAATGTTTGCATTCTTATACCATTTTGTACAATAATTATCATGAATAAATTCAAACAAACTAAAACTTACAGCAGATTAATAACGGTATCTAAATTGAGTTTTTATTATATCAAAAACCTGTTGAAATGCTGCTGTTATTTTTACTGTCCCACAAAAGCGCGTCGCAGCCTCCAGGAAAGCTTCTTTCACAACTTCGCCGTCTTTGAAAGACTTCATGTGTTTCGCTAGAACACTGACTTTCAGGCCCCTCCCCTTTTGGAGCGTAGGGCAGAATTAGGAGGGAGTTCCGTCTCGTAGCGTTTGTGCACTGTTTTGAAATGCCGCTCCTAAATTACCCTTCTTCGATAAAGCCACACTCGCATTGCAGATGAGAGAGATGGACTTTCAATTGGAATAGATACAAAAATAATGATCCTCCCACTTGGAGTGAAAATTATATATTTTGGGCTTTTTTGCTTCTGCCATAATTGCGGTCTTGTGTGTGTCACTCCTGTTGACCATCCATGCTGTTGACACGGACAACGTCAGCGAACTAGTGCACTGCTCACCAGCCACGCCCGGACACATGGGGTGAGGCCGGCCAATCACAAAGCTTTGATGCGTTCAAGTGCATTATTCTGGCACGGGAACATTATGTTACAGGACATTAACGATAAAACAGAATATTGTTGTTCTATTTTTAGACACATCTCGCGATCGACTGGGAATCTCCCCGCGACCCTTCTTTTTAACTAGTTGCTTTTCTTGTTCTGACATCTTCGCTCGCGCTGAACACTCACAACACATGTCACTCCCACGTGTCCGAGTGGGCTTTTAGGGAGGAGCGAAAGCGCACCCAGCAAAATAATCGTATTTTGTCAATTATGCTGTTTTCATAATCGTCGCAAGCCATAATCGTAATCGCGATTAAAATACGATTAATTGCACAGCCCTACCGCACAGGTTCAATTGTGTTATTGTGTAAAGGTGTGTCTGGGACCTTGCACCTCCCAAGGAGACATATTCTGTTCTGCCATCACGACTTGCAGGAAGGGCAAAAGTAGTCATCCTCTGTGGGGGAGGCCAGTCCCACACATCCTAAGTGATACCACATTTGGCAGGTGGTGCACTCAATCTGACAGGGAAAAAGATAAATACTTTAGAATACTGTCAAACATTTTGTCAGGTTCACATCAATCATCCTGATTAGGATGTCAAATTAAGCCAATTCAACTATACATTTGCAATAGCTATGTGATAGTGAGTGTTCACCCAGTGATGTTGAGGTAACCTATCCAAGGGGCATCCCAGTCTTCCAGCAGAAGGACATGAATTTCTCTACATACCCACGTATCAATGTCCCCTTCAGCCAACGAGCTGAGCTCCCCACAAGCCCTACAGAGCTGGGATAGGTCCAGGGCTCGACATTATAAATGGCCCGCTGGCCCGGAAGCACTATTTAGACACCCCGGGCCAGCATAACGTACTTTCCACTTGCCCGCTTGGGCCACTAAAAAAATTGCTTAAAAAAAATTGCCCTGTGGTATTGGTATTTTGACTAGCAATTTAGTTAAATTGTTTCGTTTATTAACGTTACAACATGGCGTTTCGTGAGGCGGTTGTCGTTGTTGGGTGAAAAGCAAACAGCTGTTTCCTGCGGAGCTCAGCGCGAGCAGGCTCCCGTGAGCGGGAGCGCGCTCCTTCACTACAGACTATCGCGGTCTTCTTTAGTCGGCTCTGTACATCAATAATATATTTTATTTCTATAGCGCTTTTCTTGAACCCAAAGACGCTTTACATTTGGGAGGGAGGGTAGACAAACAAAACAAAGACAATGCCGAAACAAAACAAAACAGAAAAGCAGTCAGGAGGAAGTTGATTGAGAGGGGGGGGCTTATGGATACAGAGTTGAAGAGGTGGGTTTTGAGGCGGGACTGGAACAGGGTGAGGGACTCAGATTCACGGAGGTATTGGGGGAGGGAGTTCCAGAGCCGGAGTTTGGGCTTGGGGATGGAAAGCAAACCGGCTGAGGTGGATCTGAGGGACCGGGGTGGTTGGTAGAGGATGAGGAGGTCAGTGAGGTAGGGGGGGCCAGATGGTGGAGGGCTTTGAAAGTGAGGACCAGGAGTTTGTAGTGGATGCGGTGTGAAACGGGGAGCCAGTGGAGTTCTTTGAGGACCGGGGTGATGTGATGCCATGATTTGGTGTGGGTGAGGAGTCTGGCGGCTGCGTTCTGGACACGCTGGAGTCTACTGAGGGATGTGGAGCTGATGCCGTAGAGGAGTGAGTTGCAGTAGTCAAGGCGGGAGGAGATGAAGGCGTGAATGAGTCGCTCAGCTGCAGGGCGGGTGAGAGAGGGACGGAGTTTGGCAATATTGCGGAGGTGGAAAAATGAGGTTTTTACAACTTGACGGATGTGGGGCTCGAGGGAGAGGGTGGGGTCAAATATAACGCCAAGGTTGCGTGCCTGGGTGGAGGGGGAAACAGGGGTGCCATATATGGTGACTGTCAGGTTGGGGGTTTTGCTGAGGGTGGATTTGGAGCCGATGAGGAGGAGTTCAGTTTTATTGCTGTTGAGTTTGAGGAAGTTGTGTTGCATCCAGGATTTTATTGCAGTCACACAGGATTCGATGTGGGTGAGGGGGGGGTTGTTGGGGGATTTGGTGCTGAGGTAAATCTGGGTGTCGTCGGCGTAACAGTGAAAGTCCAGGTTGTATTGGCGGAGAATCTGACCAAGGGGGAGGATGTAGATGATGAAGAGGAGGGGGTCGAGTACTGAACCTTGGGGAACACCTTGGGTGACTGAAGCTGTGGCAGAGGAGTGGTTGTTGAGGGAGATGAAGTGGGATCTGTCGGAGAGGTAGGACTGGAGCCACCTGAGTGCAGTACCTTCGATACCCATGTCCTGGAGTCGGGTAAGCAGGATGGAGTGGCTCACGGTATCGAAGGCTGCACTCAGGTCGAGGAGGATGAGGATGTTGAGGGAACCGGTGTCAGCAGAGGTGAGGAGGTCATTGAGGACTTTGATGAGGGCCATTTCTGTGCTGTGGTGGGGACGAAAACCAGACTGAAGGGGTTCAAAAAGCTGGTTGGTTTGGAGATGGCGGTGGAGTTGTTTGGAGATAATGCGTTCTATTGTTTTTGAGCGAAAAGGGAGGTTGGAGATGGGATGGTAATTACTGAGGGAGGAGGGATCCAGACCGGGTTTCTTGAGGATGGGAGTGACAGCAGCAGTTTTGAAGGCAGAGGGAACGGTTCCTTGGGACAGGGAGGAGTTGAAAAGGTTGACAAGGTAGGGGCAGAGGACGGGGAGACAGGACTTCAGTAGAGGGGTGGGTAGAGGGTCAAGGGAGCAGGTTGTGGGTTTGTAGGAGCTGATCAGTTTGAGTATTTCAGGGGGGGTAACCAGAGTGAACTGGGAGAGGTGGCCGTGGGGAGGAGGGCTCGGGAGGTCCAGGGAGATGGGGGGAGAAATTGTGGCGGTAGATGCTGGGGGAGATGTATGTGTGTCAGATGCAGCGGATAGGGAGAGTCTAATGGCAGTGATTTTGTCAGAGAAAAACTGGAGGAATGAACTGCATAAAGTGGAAGTGGAGGAAGGGAGGGTGTCAGCACGGGGTTTGAGGAGCTTGTTGACAGTGGAGAAGAGGGTCCTGGGGTTATGGGAGGGGTCGGTAAAGATGGTGGAGAGGTAAGCAGTTTTTGCGGCAGTGAGGGGGTCTCTGTAGGTAGTGAGATGGAGTTTGTAGGATTCATGGTGAACTGTGAGAGATGATTTCTTGGTTAGGCGTTCAAGCTGGCGGCCGGTTTACTTCAGCTTACGGAGTGCAGGGGTGAACCAGGGTGAGGAGGTTTTAAAAGTGACATTTTTCCTTTTGAGGGGGGCCAGGCTGTTGAGGGAGGCGAGTAGGGTGGAATTAAGGTGGTTGAGTTGTTCATCGGGTGAGCTGAGGTTCGAGTCCAGGGGGAGAGTAGAGGATAGCAGGTCGGAGAGGTGCTGGGAATCGACAGAGCGTAAATTACGGAAGGTGATGTTCCTGGATGGGGGGGGGGGGGGGGCGGACGGGGGAGGCGATGGTGAACTGTATGAGTTTGTGGTCAGAGAGGGGAAAGGGGCAGGGGTGGAGGTCGAGTACTGGGAGGTTGGTGGAGCAGACAAGGTCAAGGATGTGTCCTTTATCATGGGTGGGGAAGGTGACATATTGGGTAATTGAGAAATTGTCCAGAAGGGAGGAGAATTCAGAAGCGAGTTTGCAGGTGGGGGAGTCCATGTGGATGTTGAGGTCGCCGAGGAGTAACAGACGTGGGGAGAGGGATGAAGCAATGGTGAGGAGTTCAGTGAGATCAGAGAGGAAGGAGGGGTGTGGTTTGGGGGGGGCGGTAAATGAGGATAACTGTCAGTGAGGGAGGGGCTTTGAAGGCGAGGAATTCGAAGGATGGTACTGAGGGGAGGGTGAGTTCTGTAGTCCGGATGTTGTGGTTGTATATGACAGCCAGCCCACCACCACGGCGTGATGTCACCAATGCCGACCTATGCTGACAAGTAAGTGAAGAGTAGAAAATATAAAAGGTATTGGCTTTAGGGAAATGTCCCAGCAGTTTAGGATAATGAAGGTTCTAATCTAATCTATAACCATTACATGTCTAACTCCTAATGACAGGAAGGCAGAAACCGCATTATACAAATAATAATACTCATAATAGCAGACATTTTTTAACAATGACCACAATATCATTATTTTAATAAACCAAATATGAACAATTGAGGAAAATGAGGAAGAACTGATGATTCAAATGTTGTAGTAGGCCTACAAGTAGTAATGTAGTTAGTGCATAAATTACTATTGCAACAAATGTGTTAATTTTCTTCATTTTAAGTCGATTTTTTTGGGACGAACGCTCCGGGCCAGTGGTTACAATGGTGGGGCCAGTGATAATACCATTCCACCGGCCCGGAGGTATATTTTACCCTTAATGTCTACCCCTGAGGTCATCTGCAAAAAATAAGATAATGTAGTTTAATGCTAATATAGACACATTGAAGTATACCTGGTAGAGTTCTGTATACCTGAATTTGTCACCAGAGACATTGCCATGTGCATCCGCAACATGGCCACACCCATCGCGTCAACTGGATATGCCACGGTTTCCCCAGACAATATCTGCTCTGCAAGCTAAAAAGTGTCTGATAAGTATCATTTTGAGGACTTTTTAATAATGACAAATAGCAACAGATTTAATCAAATGTTTACCTTGCACACAAACACCCCACATGACGATGAGTCATTTTGTTGTGGGTGAGCAACGGTTGCGCATTCCCAGCTCCCTATTCCCGGACACTTTTTGCGGACCAATGCTCTACACACAAAACACACATTTATTACAGTTTGCCAATTTCAACATATGCCCAATTAAAATCATTTAATTCAAGATCAGTTGAATCCTGTTAAAGGACAAAAATGCTTGAATGACCTTTTTGTTGCTCCCAAAAGATGATCCATGGTGTTACATGTATTTGTCTAATGCACACATCCAAGCTGACATTTCATTCACCTCGTTACATCCTTGCATTTGTCGATCTGTGCTTCTGTGGCCCCAAATGGGTCCAAGTACAGGGACCGCCTCTCCTTTAGATACATGATCTATGGAAATGCAAATACTAATTATAACCAACCCCTACATCAGATAGTGTCATGGTTCCGTCTAGATCTGTTTACGTTGAAGATTACTTACAATCAGTGTCCAGTGTCCGTTGTGGCAGACCGCTCCAACTGCCACATCGTGTTTGAAAAGGTCCAACTAAAACAAATTCTAATAATTACAACAACTAATGTATACACTAACATAAGTATGTATTTGTGTGTATGGACATACAAACATACATATACCCAAAATACATAGGCCTACTTATGTACAAAGGAAGAAATCATCCTACTATATAGTCCTATAGGCCGCAAGGTGAACCTCGAAAAGTTCTTTAGAAAAGAAATCCCGCTCCACAGAAGTGGAACTACATAATCTTTAGTTCATAAAAAAGAACGAGTCATGCTTATCCACCAAAGAAAAGTTCTTCGCTAAAATTCCTGTCAATTCTTCTAGGCACGTAATTATTGGCTGAACTAGTCCCTTCAAAGCGTAATAATATCTTGGTCAAAAGTAGTGCCACGGTTCGTCATGTGATCGTGCTACACCAATTGTGTAGCTGCATATTGTCAACAGAAGGGAAAGATGGCCGCCTACATGGTTACGCTAAACCAGACCAAATGGATTCTAAACAGTGCTGTATGCTTGTTTTATGTCATGTTTTGTCATATGTCTTAATACATCACTAAGTCCGAGGTATTTGCGTTATATACGCGGTATTTGTGAGAGATTTTACTATCTGGGAACAGAGTTGACCATCGAATCAACATTGGCTAGCAGCGTTTATCAGCCAACTCCAGCTACAACAACATTCCTGGACTACCATGTTCGCATTGCTAGGTTCATTGGCTGAGCTCGTGGATTATTCCATTAGACTGAGGACTTTTTGTCTGTCTGTCTGTTGTTATTGTTACCCTGTACACGTTAAATGCACTCTTAAAATAAACATGACTTGATTTCATACATAGCTGCGTCCAAGAAGAAGGTTAACTTGTTACGTTAAGTAATTTAGATCAATAAATTGCAGTACTTATACCAATGACCATAGATTCATTTATTTACTCATTCATCATATAATAATTTGATGAATTGCATTATTATTATTATAGATTATTATTATAGATATATATAGATTATTATTATAGATATATATAATATATATATATATATATTATAATTATTATTGTAATATGATAATATTGTATTTGTAACTTCAAAATCAATGCCACCGTTGTAAGCTTGTCCTGTACGTATTCCATCTTGTATTGGTAAAATAATCAACCTTTTCACGAAAAGGTTGATTATTCACAGACGTAATATGCATGTAACAATGTTTGTGTGTTGATAATTTTGACTTTTTGAGACTTTCTGGTGCGTTTTCCTCGTACCCGCTACTCGATGAAACCATGGCGGTCGCCATTTTTTCCAAATCTGTTTGTTGATACCGGTATATGCAGCTACCCAATTGGTGTAGCACGATCACGTGACGGACCGTGGCACTACTTTTGACCAAGATATTATTACGCTTTGAAGGGACTAGTTCAGCCAATAACTACGTGCCTAGAAGATTTGACAGGAATTTTAGCGACGAACTTTTTTTTGGTGGATAAGCATGACTCGTTCTTTTTTATGAACTAAAGATTGTGTAGTTCCACTTCTGTGGAGCGGGATGAAACGATAACAGGGTTCACCTTATGGCCTACTACTCACCCTTCGCAAAGAACCTTTGTGGGTTCCCTCCCAGAGCGACGTCATTAGATAGGAGTCTATGATTAGAGCGCCAGCTTTCCTTCCCACCATGGTTAAATATGAATTGACGATCAAAGAGTACAAAAATAACTTGTGATACAATCTAAATACATATCAGTCCAATATTCTCTTGTTTTGTAATTTACCTCTCCCTCCAACCACTTCCTTGGGGCCAAGTCCATGAGGTTCTCCGTGTACATTTTATATGGCCCACACTTGCACCAGAGCGTGTGTTTTCTCCTCCCTGTCCATATTTGTCGAATTACTGTAAATATAGCAATGGCGGTTATTTGTGAAATGCATAATTTGGAGTGTACTTTCTGTCTGTTTACTTACAAAGTTCAGGATCTTTTGGTGCCATTTGGGCCTCGCAGTCAGATGGAGGTGCCACTTGTGGTGTTTGTGTGGTGGGTGTTTGTGTGGTGGGTGTTTGTGTGGTGGGTGTTTGTGTGCTGTGGATGTGTGTCTGTGTCTTTGTGTGTTGTGGACCAGCCAGAGGAGAGGGATCGGACAACTTTTGTAGTTTGGCAGGGATCCTCTCCTCTGGCTGGAAATAATATGTTAGATGGTCAATGTTGGTCTGAAACTTTGTGGTGCCCTTACCAACAATGGCCTTTTTCCCCTCTAGTTCCAGGATGCTGTAGGGTCCCAACCAGTCATCCTCCAGCTTTCCCCCTTTCCTTTGCTCCTGTCTCACGTTCCTCCGCAACACCTGATCTCCTACTTGGAAGTTGTCCTCCTGGCCCCTTTCTATTTTTCTTTTGCGGACCTTGTCCTGACTTGTTTTCATATTGTTTTTGACCTCTGTGAATACAGCCTCCTGTTTTTTCAGGCCTTCATGGATCTCCTCCCGTTCGACCAGCTTGCTGACTTTGTCTTCTTTGACCTGCAACAAATGACAGTTAGAATTTTAGAAGGCAGATGATCCAAATGAAAACATTTGAAAAGGATGACAACATTAGAACATCTTACAAGGTACTCCTCTGGCACCTCTGAAGGATACCTAGCCTCCCTCCCAAACATCAGATAATATGGACTGTATTTTGTGGTCAGCTGTTTCTTTGTCCTTAGAGCAAACATGGTGGACTGGAGCACCTGGTCCCAGCGTTTGGGGTGACCAGCCACCATTTTGTTCAACGTCCTTAAAATGCAGAATTCAAGTATAGGTATGAGGAAGCAGGAGAGCATATGGGTTCTCATGTATGATAAAGCAACATATCATTACTGATTACCTGTTCACATAGGAACAGGAAATGTGTTTGTTATTCTATGAAGAGCGTGAATTCCATCAGGTATTGAAAACCAATACCTCTGTATAGTGCCGTTTAATTTCTCGACAAGGCCATTGGTCTGTGGGTGGTAGGCGGAGCACAGGCTTCGCTTGATGTCCAGCCTCTCACACAGGGCAGAGTTGACCTTGAAATTATCATTAGGACAGACAAGCAATAGGTTAGCACAGCAACTACAGTTACATATTGGAGATTCATACTGAATCAACACTGTACCTTGTTTTGCAAAACTCAGAGCCCTGGTCTGTTAGCAGTCTTTGAGGTGCACCAAATTTGTAAAAGAAATCAATGATACAATTGGTCACCTCTTCTGCTGTTTTAGTCTTAAGTGGGTAGGCCTCTGCCCATTTGGTGAAATAGTCAACCATTACACATATGTACTGGTTGCCACCATCTGTTACTGTGAGTTTACCCACTATGTCCATCCCAACCAGTTCCAAAGGCTCCGTAACCTGGGCGGGAAAAAATACATGAGCATTACAGTAAATCACTGTTGACGTGTTTCTACACTAACAATACCAGTATGCCATTGTTTATTTTACCTCTATCGGACTGTACTCCTGCTTCTCCTTTATGTTGGCTCTCTTGGCCTGGCACTGTGGACACTGAGCAATCTAAAACAGACAAACATCATTTCAAAATTATGACTAATAATATGTGCTATATTATATTTTAAACTAGAATAGAGAAAAAGAAAGAAAGAAATGCTTCTCCCTTTGAAAAGGTTTCATCAAAACAAAACACCTCACAACATAAGAAAACAAATACAAGCAGCATATAAGGAATAAAGTGCAGTAATTATTTGCAGGGGTATACAATCGAAAATGTAATGAATAATAATAGTAGGTATGTATTTATAATAATAATAATGATGTCACATTTATTTCACATGCAGGAGGTATGACTTTCAGGTCTTAAGAGCAATGATGGCTTAACACCTGAAAGTCATACCTCTTAATCATTCTGCTGATAAGATGTTTGCACATACAGTATAAGCAATTTTGAAATACACTTGACATTACACTCCTCTGTGCTCTACTTTTGAACCTGAATGTGTATTCCACCTCATTATTTTGAAGATACCAACTCACCCACTTGCGTATGTCACTCTCCATGCCAGGCCAATAGTAGCGAGCAATAAGCGCACAGTGTGTCTTCTCCACTCCACAGTGTCCACCAATGTTACTGGAGTGAAACTCCTTGAACAGTTGGTCTGCTTCTTCGGCAGTAGAGACAACTTTGGCAAGGTGCTCAGTCTTGTTTTGTCGGCCTTGCAGATGTAGTACAGCTCTCCATCTGGTGTTTATATGTCATAATATTAGATGTATTAGTTTTACCATAGCATATTATCATTGTGTCTAGACAGAAACGACAGAAGAAAGCGATCGAAATGTGTATTTCAGTCGAAAGCCCCATGGAAACGAGTTGATCGGGAAACAAGTTGATCCGGAACATCGGCGCTTCTGACGATTTACTCTGAAGGCTTCAGTAGAAGCCAGTCCCCAACTCCGGGGACTTCCGGCCGGGGACTTCGGGTGGCAGTATATGCCATGAAGCTGTTTGCGGTGTAGTGGGGCCGACACACCCACAAACCATTTCCTCCTCAGGAAAGTACTAACTCGCTAGCAGGGACTATCTGGGGGTGAAAATAAGGTTCGCGCGAACTAGGGACTAGTTCCAGATCCTTTTTGGTGTGAAACCAAATCTCCCCCCTCCCCCCTATCGGCCTAGTTCGGGGGGGAAAAGTACTCTGGTGTGAAAGCGCCTATAAAACCAAGATTATATATGAACGTTAGCTGCGGTAACATTAACCCCTCGCCGCCAGAGAGTAAAGTTACCAAAAGCACCCTTAACAACGTGATTTCACATGTTTAGTTGTGTCCTAATATTACCACAATGATAAGAACAAGTTAAAAAGAAATATACTTACAGCCGGTCAGGAACACAGTAGGAATGGCCAGTATATAAGCCAGGGCAGCGGGGAAGGTGAAGCTACAAAAAAAGCATAGTAACAAGCAGTTAACATTCAACTTGTATTAGCCACAAACTAATAAGAAAGTCTAACAAGACAAAGATTGAATTTAATTTGAAAGCAGTATCAAGTTATCTTATAATGTTAATGATGCATGTTACACTTCAATTTACTTAAACATTACTACTAGTGCTGGGGGGGAAACGATTATTTTGAAAACGATTAATCGGGCGATTATTTTATCGATTAGTCGACTAATCTAACGATTATTTTTCTGTTGTTCAATTCATAAAAAACGTAATGTATCTCAAATAAATACCAAACAATTCTTAATAATAGTTTTTTTTGTTCAATGAGCACCCCAAAAAACAACACAGCCGTTAGCTCTTAGCACTTAGAGCTCACAGCTCTTCATATCTGTTCAGAAACTAGACAAAAGTTAAACAAGTACAGTGTTTCCCACAGATCTGAAATATACTTGGGGTTGAGGTGACGTGCAACAACATTAACATTAACCTTTCTGTTGGTCGCTTGTTAGCAGACCCTTCACGCGATGGCAGAGCGAACAGGTACAGGCAGGGCCCATAATGATAGCCCTATAGTTTAAATCTACTACCCACACATGAACATATGGAAATGAGTTACTATTTAAAAAAATACATGTATTTATAAATGTATTTAGGAACCTATCCATGTGATTTTTAGTGGGGGTCGACCTCAAATCCTCTAGGGGGGTCCAGGGGCATGCCCCCCCGGTAAGATTTTATTTTGGAGTTAAATGCATCAATCTGGTGCATTTTGAGGGGAAAATAAAGATACTAGATCTATGGAAACACCTATATTAAACAGAATTGTATACATTTCAATAATCATAAAATCATGGCCATAACCAATAACATACCATTTCCAATATGAAAAAAACACTGAAACTTGTTTATTAATTAATTTTTTTAGTTCATTTATAGTTGTGAGTGTATCTGTGCTCCTGAATCAGCCCCCCTTTTTATTTATTTATTCATGCATATTTTACTAATCACATTACATTTCATTTAGCTGACGCTTTTATCCAAAGCGACTTATAATGACCGATTACAGGGACATTCTCCCTGGAGTAACTAAGGGCTAAGTGCCTTACTCAAGGGCACACTAGTGGTGGTGTTACTGGCGGGATTTGAACTCACAGCCTTCCGATCTTCAGCCCACCTCACTATCCATTAGACCAATCACTACCCTCTCAAATGGAAATATGTGTTTACATAAATGGTGACCACACCGTTTGAGACCCACTGAGAACTTAGACTAAGTTAACTATCTAAACACTCAGAGAGTCCTTTACCTCACCTGAGCTGAGGTTATCCCGAGCTTGAATGACACACAGAGACCAATCAAGGGCTTTGATTTATGATCTGTATGACAGTGGCCATGTCGGCAGGCCACATCATGTGGACAGCCAGTCAACCTGTGTGAGGCAGGCCACTTAACAGGCCAGAAGGAGGCGAGATCAGAGCAAGGGAGCGAGGGATCATTGTCCACAAGTTAATCGATCGCAGATGGCAAACGTTTTTTTTATAAAAAAAATAAAACCTAAATGGGTCGCGAAATATACTTGGGCGGCCGTTAATATACCTGGGCGGCCCGCCCAAGTATAGTCTATGTGTGGGAAACCCTGAAGTACAAACCACAGACTGCCTGTGTCATGACGAATACAGTCGCTGGTTTGTTTATGTCTGTATAGGCCGTTGTTGTGAGTGTGGACGGTCGGAGCATATATAACGTTAGCTTAGCCAAGCTACATTTAGAAAACACGCATTTTAAAAAGGGTTTTTCGCCTGCAGTCTGTCTGCAGACTTGTCAAAGCATTAATTCATAGTTTTTACTAACCGGTATCAGTATGTTGTTACTTCGGCATCATTTTGAAACGTGTATTACAATTAAATCATGGTCAAATATGTTCATCTTGTTGTAGTTGTAGCCGCCTTGCCAGCGATTCTCTAGTTTAGCATACTCAGCCTGGTTGTTCCTGGCCCTAGAAACACGATTTAGTAGCCCCGGGCCAAAACTAGGCCAAGTGGAAGCGCAACCAAAAACGGGCCCCGCACGGCTCGGCACGCTTAAAGCGAGCTACCCGCTGCAGTGGAAACGCGCCATAAGCTGACTAACGTTAGTCTAATGTTATGTTTGACTCGTAAAGGACCACAACATGAGTTAGCTCTCTGTGCAGTTAGTTCGTTCCGGGTTAGTAGCGGCTAGATAGCGGTGTACTGCAGATGTAAACTAGCTACCATTCCAGCCAACATTAAATGCTGACAAACGTTAACTAACACACAGCTGGCGCCGCTAGCTAGGTAGCTAACATTAACTACTAACCAACCAAGCTCGAACAAACCGCACGGAGAGCTATAAGATAGTTAGCACTACCGAAGTGCACAGAACTCAAGCTGCACAACACACTACACAAACGTGGAATTAATTTAGCCAAAGTTAGTACTTACTTATCATTGTTCCCTTCACGAGAGACAAGGGGGTGCCTCCGCTTTAAATGCTCCAACATAGCTAGTGTGGTATGCCAACTCCATTTGGCAAAGACAGCAAATAACAATGCCTTTGCGTTTTGGACTAAATTTAAAGTATTCCCATGCTTTTGAAGACCTAGGGCGAGATGTTTTTGTTTGGGGGCTTTTTGCAGGGCTTCGTGCGCAATCCTGTGAGGAGGAGGTGGTAGCCGTTTCAGTCTCCATTGTGTTTGAAGTGCGATTGCGAACTGCTTGTTGCTTTGGGTGACCCACGTGTGTGTGGCGATGCGTCGACGAGGAAATCTGTCGTCGACGAGATTTTGAAGTCGACGCCTCTACAGCACTAATTACTACACAACTAAGCTAGGTTAACAGTAGGCTAACAGTTAGCTAGCTGCTGTAGGCCTATGTTAACGGTTGCTAATGTTAATCTATCAAAACACACAGCGTTAATGGTAGCTATAAAGCTACCTTTTTAAGTATAATATAATACACCCAAGGCTATAAATGAGCTACTTACTTAAAACGGAGAGCCGTGGAGAACGTTCACCTCACGACAGCGGAGCTACGCAGGCAGTCCGGTCCTTCCGATTCCGAATGGAAAATGGAGGGAAAAGTGGCGGGCTGCTTGTGTATGCACCTTTATATATACAGTCTATGGTATGCACATGCGCAGACAGGACAGTATATGTGGCAATTAAATTGTACATATTTTTTTCTTTACTTTTAAATGAATGAAATTAGCTAATTTTATACAGTGACAATATATGTTAAGATTAATTAAAAAAGATAAAAAGGATGCAATACCCCTCCTCGACTCCTCCTTTCCCTCACTCGCGTCCCTTCCTTGCATCTTAGCTCCGCCTCCGTAAGATGCGAGCGAGGGACACGAGAGAGGTTTCTCAATACTCAAATGTCCCCTCCTCGACTCCTCGACTCCTCTGTCTTCCGGTAGTGACCCGGAAATGAATTTCAGCTTGCCATGTTGAAGGACATCTCATTTCTCTAAATGCACTTCGAGGACCGAGCATCGAGCATCGAGGAGGCTCTCTGGATGAGCTCTAACCGAGGAGACAGTAGCCTCATCCCAATACCCCTCCTCGACTCCTCCTTTCCCTCACTCGCGTCCCTTCCTTGCATCTTAGCTCCGCCTCATACGATGCGAGCGAGAGACACGAGGAGGTGACGCAAGGACAGAGAGTCCTCAGGTATTAATTGGGATGTCCTCGTTGCAAAACCCAGTTAGATTAACATTCATTGGATTGCACACTTTGTTTGTTTGTGTGGATATGTAGCACCTTAACATTTTAATAGCTGACTGACTGAATGGAAATGACAATAAATGAAAATGTAAAACAAAAAAAGCGATCATGAAAATGTTTCCAAATAATGAATAAAATGATTTTTGACCACTTTGTTGTTCAGATATATCACATATGTGTAACTAAATGATACATTAATTGAAACAAAACACGGTATAAACTGAGGAGTGACTCCCGTGAGGTTCATGCATTTTCTTCACTCCGCTGGGAAACTGCCCTCATGTCAAGAAGCATCAGGTCAGTGCATGCACTGCATCGTCCAATCAGTGAGCGATACACAGTAAGGGGGCGGGGCGAGTGTCTGAGGATTTCATCGAAGGATGGTCTGGTGGTTTCTCGGTTATAGCTCCTCCATTATCGCTCCTCGCTCCTCCGGCAAAAATAAGGCCATTGGGACGCTACTCAAGATGGCGCAGACAAATCAACTTCCGGTGAGACCGAGACCGAGGAGCGAGGAAATGAAAAATAAGAGAAGTGAGAAGGGCCCTGGGACGTCCTTCAAAATGGCGTGTCTTGATCGATTTCCGGGTCAAGTCCCGGAGGATGGGAAGAGAGGAGTCGAGGAGGGGTATTGGGATGAGGCTACTGATGCATCCTCCACGGCTCCTCCACGGATGCATTTCCGGGAACGGTGGAGGCGTGACGCACGGCCGGACTTATTTCAGCCAATGACAGCTCTGCATGCATCCCTTGGATATTATATTAGTAACTGCTTTCATCGCAACGCGATGTTTACAGTGAGAACAGCTGTGAGGTCCGTGCAGAAAGCAGAGTAGTGTGTAAAATATATATCACTCAGTATAACAGGCCTACATTACTTTCTGTATTTGTATGCTGTAGTTTAGGAGATATCTACAAACAAAGAGTCGATATTTTTCTAAGACCATTTAGTGCTTCACATGGCTAATAAAATACACAACGGCTGTAGCCTGATTATGCTTTAGGTCAGTAGGTGTGTGTGGTACAGTGTGTAGGTGTGTGTGTGCGGTACAGTGTGTAGGTGTGTGTTGTACAGTTGTCTTCAGTAGACTCGACTACTGCAATGGTGTCTTCACAGGTCTCACTAAAAAATCTATTAGGAAGCTGCAGCTGATTCAGAACGCTGCTGCTCGAGTCCTCACTAACACTAAGAAAGTGGATCACATCACTCCAGTTCTGAAGTCTTTACACTGGCTTCCTGTGTGTCAAAGAATAGATTTCAAAATACTGCTGCTGGTTTATAAAGCACTGAATGGTTTAGGCCCAAAATACATTTCTGACCTCCTGCTAAATTATGAACCATCCAGATCTCTCAGGTCTTCAGGGACTGGTCAGCTTTCTGTCCCCAGAGTCAGAACTAAACATGGTAAAGCAGCGTTCAGTTATTATGCTCCAAATATCTGGAACAAACTCCCAGAAATCTGCAGGTCCGCTACAACTCTGACTACTTTTAAATCCAGGCTGAAGACTTTTTTTTTTGTCGCTGCTTTTAATTGAACTATTCATATCTTAGACTGCACTGTAACTTTTATCCATGTACTTTTTTCTTTTAATGTTTAATTGACAGCACTGTAACTTTTATCCATGTATTTTTTCTTTTAATGTTTATTTGATTAGCTTTTCTTTTTAATGACTGATTTTAAATGCCATTTTCTTAATCTCTTTCATTTTTTGTAAAGCACTTTGAATTGCCTTGTGTTGAAAAGTGCTATATAAATAAACTTGCCTTGCCTTGCCTTACAGTGTGTAGGTGTGTGTGATACAGTGTGTAGGTGTGTGTGTGGTACAGTGGTGTGTGTGGTACAGTGTGTGTGTGTGTGTGTGTGTGTGTATGTGTGTGTGTGTGTGTGTGTGTGTGTGTGTGTGTGTGTGTGTGTGTGTGTGTGTGTGTGTGTGTGTGTGTGTGTGTTGTACAGTGCGTAGATGCGGCGGACAGACGGGTCTCAGTTGGTTTGGTGTCCTATGCTTACTTTTAATACTTGTACAACTTTTGGCCCGTAATTTCAATTCCCCATTTCAGCGACCAGAGAGAGGGGTGGGGGCAGGGCCGCCCCTCCCTACAGGCCAATCACGGAGGACAGAGGAGTCCTCAGGTATTAATTGGGATGTCCTCGTTCACTCAAACGTCACTCTTAAACGACGTCTGTTAATGATGACATGTGCACAGCTGTATCCCCTCTCATCGGGCTTAACTGAATAACCCCTTAGAACCGGCCCATTTCTTGTTAAATATTTATTTAAATGAATGAATCTTTCACTTGTTAGTCAAGGAATTCAATGATGGTTGGTCCTGCTTTTGTGTTCCGTTTTGGTGTAAAATAGCCTACATTTAAATAAAAATATAATTATAGTAATGTCTGTGAAAGCCTTTTAGAAATGAATTGCACATAATAATTCCCACGGAGCTGTGAGCACTTATACATTTATGTGACGCTTTTCCACTCATCTTCCAGTTGTCGGTTTTCCTCTGTTGAAATCGACCAGCTGTGAAAGTGGGGGCAGGGCTTTTATACGCGAGTAGTGAAAACACTTCCGCGTAGTCTGCTCGCGTGTATCCTCCCTTTCGTCTCCTCCCGCACCCCTCCTCCCTCACCCCTCCTCGACTCCTCCGTGTGCATTTCAGCTATTGGGACGTCCTTCAAAATGGCGTGTCTTGATCGATTTCCGGGCCAAGTCCCGGAGGAGGGGAAGAGAGGAGTCGAGGAGGGGTATTGGGAGGAGGCTACTGTGTTAGAAGACATGAATGCTTCAGCCTCTTGTGGCCAAAGACAATATGGTGGATCTTTCTGAATATAAAAAAACATTCAATTCTATGAGCAGTCTCCACCTGGTGTTGCTGCAGGGAAATGATCACCCTGCATGCTGTTTAACTCTGCATACATTAAAAAGTGTCAGCTCAGCACAGATATTATTTTAAAACTAACAACAAATGTATCTCACATGTCTATCAGGCTACAAAAGTTAGCCCAGCCTGAACATATTTATAGTGGCTTTTTTTCAAATTTGATGCGGCTTCTTTTATTGAAAGGCCTGTCTGATCTGTGTGAATCAATATTATATATTTAATATAAGATTCTGGTTCCTTAGCACTTATATCTTTATGTTGCTGCATCCACACGCCCTCCTGGGACAGTGCACCCCCCTCAGCAGCCACCTGCATGTCTCCATGGGGGTTTCTAAATGATCCGGGTCCAGGCGCCACACAGAGAAATTACTGTGATAGTTAGAGAAGACCACAGAGATCCTGGAGCTGCAGCTCTGTGTCACTGAGGAAGCTTCAAACATCCAGCATCAGTGCAACACTTATTATAGAACATAAACCTTTTAGCAGATTTCAGTTATAATGTGCAGTGATGAAGCTGAGAGTGTGGAGCACCAGTCTGTGTGAACATGATAACGAACTGAGAAGTTTCATAAAAATACAATTACGATCATAATAAGACATAACGGTAACATAATGTGCAATTGGACACCAACTGATAAGCTATACCAAGCTTGATATTTTTAAACAGGTTGTTGAAGTAGTAGATATTTTATATAAATCTTTTGATCATGCCAACTTTGCTTAAAAAAAAGAAGATGTTTATCCACAAACTTATTTCATTTATTCCGCAAGTATTATAACTTTTAAACGGATATAATTTGTTCCATATACCACATAAATCCTACTTTAAATCCTGCCCTATTTTCGTAAATAATTTCATGTTCCATCAAACAATTTATATGAAGTAAATGTAATACTGTCTGCTCTAACATGTTCTGATTAACTCAAAAATAATAATAATAATAATAATAGGTAATAATGTCTGTCAGAAGTATAGAAGGCCATCCATAAATAAAATCATTAATCTTTAACTCTTACATGCTTTCCTGATTAAGGATACTTTATTAATCAACTGGTTTTTACTTGTTCCAGTCATGTGACCCTCTTTAATCTTGATGAACTTCCTGCTTCACATCACACACACAGTTTTTAGTTACTGTATTAAAGCAGTGTGTGTTTCTCATGACTGCCACCTCCTCTCCCTCAGCAGATGTGTTCATGACTCAGCATATGGTGACACACACACAGAGGGCTGTTCATGAGGTCATTAAAGAGCCTCATTGTGATCAACAGTTATCAGATGACTGTATACTCTGAGAGGAACACCTCGCTCCACTTCCCTCGTCGCTCCGCACTAATCTGGACGTTTCCTCAGAGCGAGGTGCTAAGCTCTTAATTGCAGGTGGTGTGTTCGCTGCTCCCAATCCCTCCTTTTGTTGCAGCCTGTGGACAAACAAAGGCTCTTTTCCTTGACTCTCAGTGGCAGAAAGGATTAAGTCAACATTTCTCATGACCTCTGAGGCCTGGGGAGGGGAGGGGTGGCACACAATAGGAAACCTGCCGGAGGTGTGTGTGAGAATTCAACTTTATTTATTGCGGCCCAACGACAAAATGCATGTCTACAGATCATGTTTTCGGTGCACAGTAATCAGTGCCGGAATAACTCTGTCCCATTGAGACTGAGGGAGGTGTGAAGCACTGAGCTGCTGTTCATTTGTTTCCCATTACACAAGCTTCATTTGGGCTAATTAGTGCTGACAGTAACTCTTCATATGCTACTGAATGAATGACTGCATCACTAAGGGAACTAAAGCAGAACAGTTCTGCTTTAGTTGTGGTGTTTTAATTCTCTGATTTAGTCTACAGCTGATCTATATGAAGTCACGTCCATGTAGCACTGACTTCCTAACTTTGCTTAAATGCAGTGATGTAATAAATGGCAGGATTTTCTCTCTGCCTGCATGTTTTGCTGTGTTCGGGATGTTTCATACCGTCAGGATTTATAAAAACGTGCAGACCTGGGGCCTTAACGCATTAATGACAAATATACAAAAATGGCAGGATTTTGTCTCTCTGCCTGAATGGCTTTTATTTGTGCTGTTTTTTGCGATGTTTCCTAACGTAAGACATTATGAAAACGTGTTGACCTGGGGTACTCGTGAAGACAAAGATAGGAATATGGCATACAAAGCACTGAAACAATGCACAAATAACGGGGCGCAACGTTCTTGAAAGAGAGTGATTCTGGGAAGTCTGCAAACAGATGTTAGTCATTGTGCCTTTTTAAATACATCTTTAATGCGTGAATATCAATGAAGCTGCACTGTCTCTGGGTTAATGCTGTTTAAAAAGAGAGGGAAGCTACAAGGCTATCAAGGTACATTTCCCTTTCCTCCCATCGACGCTGTTGGTCCATTAGAGAGCACTTTACTCCCATGCTGGTGCAGTAAAGCCCCCCCACCCACCCATAGTGCGCAGAGTGTAACGGCGTGTTGTGCAGAGATATGGGGGCTCCCAGTGAGCGTAGCAGGGACTGGTGTGCGATGTTTATCTGGAGATGCCCCGGAGTCTGATCACCGCCTCCATCACCACCTGCTGAAGAAATCCAAATAATGACCTGCTGCTAATGTGGGTGGTGGTCCTTATCTGCAGCCAATCACAACGAAGCATGACGGGGCTCATTGCTCATTTCCTCCAACATGGAGAAGCAGTCAAGGTTCAGCAATCATGCTCCCCAGAGGATGTACTGTAGTAACTTTTCTCCACGAGCTACAGACTCTCCGTCCTGTAGTGAATCTGATGCCGGACTCCCAGGGTTTCTACAAGGCCCCCCCTCTCACATAGGCAAACACTTGGGGATTACGCCCTCAGTGTTTCAGAGTCACTCACCTGGAAAAGGAGTCCTGAATGGAGGCTCACACCAATATATGAGACACAGTCAGGTGGAAGGAATAAGGCATGCTGGGAGATGAAAAATAACGTGGAACAAACTTTCCCACGTTTCCAAAATTGCTGTCAGATTTTCACATTAGTATTCTAACTGTCATCGCACATGTTGAGCAGGAAGTGCTGGGGGCACTGAGGTCATGAAGGATTTGTACTGCACTGATGTACAGCGAGTATTCCTCTGCAGTAAACTCTCCTCATGACTGAGTGTTAAGTATGTTGAAGTGCATGTGGGTTTGTATTAGATTGGAGATTAGCATTGTTTTATAGTTGTTATCACTTCGCTGACACTCCCTGGTTAAAATGGGGAATGTGCTGCATTCTGCCTCCTCACACCTCACTGCAGCCGTTTAATAAACACACTGTGCATGGCACAATCTGATTACACACACATCTGCGGTTACACAACGAGCAGCACCGGGCATGTTGGAGCTCCTCTTCTTAATCTGCACAAGAACGTATGAGTATTACGCTTAAATTGGCAAAAACAGAAGAGGATTCAGTGCAATCAAAAGCAAGATTAATCATGTTTTAAGCTGCATTTACAGTATGCACATGCAGGAATATTTTATAGGCTATGATTTTGTATTTAATTTGATTATACATTTTATCTTGCCTGAAACATGGAGACATGTCTACTTTTCTTTAAACACTGGACACTTTAAAGGCACTTTTAAATTGTATAAAATAGATTATCCTGATGTGCACAGACTTATTTTGGGCCTTCTGTTCATTCATACCCCTTTTCCACCAAAGAGGTTCTAGGACTGGTTCGGTCCGATCGCGAACAAAACAATGCTTCCAATTACATTCCCAGTTATTGTATTGTGACCTGTGGTTTATATAATATTTAGTGCATTTTAAACTCCAGTATTATTTAGTTTGTGGCTCTTAATCGAGTTATTGAACAGTCGCTTCGGGCTATGCTAACACCATCCTTGTAATACAGAGAAACGTTTTGCAGTACATTGTGAATTAAAACTAACCAAAATATAGATTTGTGGAGGAATATGTATGACGGGACATTGTTTGTAAAAAACTCAGTGGCTTAAACTTCCCAGCGACCGCTAATGTTTGCCAACTGTAGGCTAAACGCAGGTGGACGAAGAGTGTAACACTCTAGCGTTCGTCAAACATTTATTGATGTCAGTCAATGAACAGTATGGAGCCGGAGAAGTTGTTATTAAATGAAATTTGGCTTTTTAAGAATAAGAGCCACATGAGCACAAGAAGCTCCTTGTTTAAAGACGTTCACACCTCATTAAGCTGAGCCAGTTCCTGTGCTTTCACCGGGTCAGAGAGCGATCGTGTTGCAGGTAAATCCACCTGAAACAGAGGACAAACACCTTTTTATTCACTTTCAAATCAAGCCAAAGCCCATCAGTTAATTCAGTCTCTAGTTTATACCACTTCGTGATCTGTTCCTCATGAAATAATGTAGCAGGATTGTGAGATGTGGTCTGAATACACAGATTGTAAGAGGTGAAAGTGTGTGCAGTCTAATTAAAGGTATCGCAGTTTGAAACACAGATTTGTTGTTACCTGAACATCCACCATGTATTTTTCTCAGTGCCTATACCCCCCCCCCCCCCCCCTTCAGAAACAACACTTTGATGTTATATGCAGCTTTTGTTGGTCCATCTTTACTCTGTGCTGCACTGTGTTCATCCTTTCATCTCATGAGCTGCAGGAGGAAGTGTCCCGCTGCTGGGGAGTGGGGTTGTTTTGTTGGAGGGGCGGGCAGCCTCTGCTTGGCTCAGACAGGGGGGGGGGGGGCTGTAGGAAACCAGGCCGGCCTTAACAAGACAAGTCTATGCATTGATTTTACAGAATAGTATTTGGGATTAGATGTAGCAGCACAAGTGAATCACAGCTGGGGTAAAAACAATTATCCCATTGGGAGGGACGTCATCCCTGGGGGGTGGCTCCTGGACCCCCTGCCTGCCTGAGAGGATCAAACACACGCTTTAAGAAAGGGACACACATTTGTCAAATTTCAGGATGAAAAACTAAAACCTGCTATTCAGAGGGGAAGAGGAAACATGCGTTAGCTTATTAGCTTAACAGGCTAAAAGCTAATGACCAATTAGGCCTACAAGAGTTCCACCCAGTGGTGTTAGATCAATTGGTGTTTGGTCATTAAAACTATAAAATGGATGATGGTGAGAGAAACTACAGCACATTCATTTAGGTAAAAATAATGCCTTTTTCAGAGGTGGAAGGTTGCCGCAATGTTTTGAGAAAAACTTGCCAATTTCTTCCACTGAACCTGGGATAAACTCCAGAGAAAAGTTTAGATTTGAATGTGTCAAATTATGAGTTTTTACACATAAAGTGGTCCTGTTTAAATGCATCCGCCCTCAGGTGCTAGCAGAAAAGCTACTTAAAGGTGACGACCGTTAAAACAAACTCTTGTAAAGAAACAAATGAATGAATCCCTCGTCATTATTATAGAGAGCGACGGGAGTCGGACAAAAGCAACACGATGAGGCACTTTACTCTGAATGAGCTGGGACATCAGAGTCTTCTAAGCTGTCCTTTGTGTCCTCTCCTCTATGCCTCCTCGTCTTCGCTCTGCAGCAGCTTGTTCTCTGTCCTCTCATTAAGCCTGAAATTAAAGCCCTCCAACAGCACTGTGTCCCACTGTGACCCTGTGGCATCTTCACTGACAGGTAGGCAACCCTGTCGCCTGGAAAGTAGTTCTGTGCTGCACTGTGTTCATCCTTTCACAGTCCACATAAGTTTGAGTATCCATTACGTTTCTTCTTTCAATATACAGTTTTTTAAACTCTCACTTGACAAAGTTGCTAGCATGAGACAAGTTAAGCTAACTATAGTCAATACATGCACTAAATTAAAACAGTAGTAATAAGAAATACATTGTTTATGGTGCAAATGTTCAAGTATTTGCAGATGATGCTTCTTTGTACCTTTAACTATTAATATAGTTAATACCTATATTAACTATATATAGTTAATATAGGTAAATTCCATATTCTTAACCATTCTTATAACACATTTATCCACTCACGTCCAACAACAAACCAGCAATCGTGGCAGTGTAAACAAAGATGTAATATGAATACATGTTTGAAGTGTGACTGTTTAATCCCTCCTAAATGACTCTGAGTCTGACTAGTCTATCCATCATCCATTCATAGATAACCGGCCGTTAGTAAAATGCTTTGTAAAGTGTGTAAACATTTGTACAACTTCAGTGGGGGGACTACTTTCTCACACTCTCTGAAGCTTCATGAGGAGGATCTTCACATCTCAACGATGGCAGTGATAAGCTGTGTTTAAGATTCAGTCAGGATCAGATAATTCCCTGCAGCCTGTGAACTAAAGGCAGCTCCCCTCAGAATGAAACGCCCGCATCAGGACTGCAGAAGTACAATTATACAACATCCAACCTGATAACAGATCCCGGTTATCTCCAGTGTGGAGATGCAAGGAGCTTCAAAAAGTTCCACACAGATCCACACAGTCCCACATTTGTAAATGTTTTTGGAAAAGGTGCTTTGTTCACACCTGTGGTCACCGCTTTATCTGCAGGTAATCTACAGTGTGTGACTGTGAACAGACTGCAGTGAGCATTGTTATCAGTCCTCTGTTTCTGCACAGGACGGGCTTTGAACCGTGTCCAGGTGTCGCTCCGTGCACATGCATGTTGTCGTCCTCTGGTTCGATGCCAGCGCAGCTTAGCTGAAGCAGTTCCAGGGCCGGAGCCAATGACCAATTGGTAACCAGGTTTTTGTGTTTACCCCGCAGCGGTGAAGGAAACAAATCGACTTTAAATCCAAATATATACCTTAAAGGTCCCCTATCATCAAACTGCACTTTTTGATTGAATGTGTCACTTTGTGAGTGTAAGGGTACTCACAAAGTGTCAGAAAACAACACCCTCTCTTTTCCTCTGTACCCAAATCTATAAAAACGGTGTCCAATATTACGTAATATCGAAAATGTGGGCTGCGTCTCTATCAGAAGCAATGCGTGACGTGTTTTGGAAGTAATGTGGTCTTTGTTTACATTAGTAAGCATCGCTCAAACTCAGAGCTAACGCTGTACTGGAGAGAGTTTGTGTAAAAAAGCAGGATTAAAAAAAAGGAACTCACCTTGTAGTAAACCCGCAAGAGAAAAAGCATTTGAGCTCCATACTGTTTCAGAAATAATGTTTGACGTGGTTTTGAACATAATATGGCGGTTAATCACAGCAGCATTTAGCTAAATATCTGCCGGTAGAATTGTCCTGCATGAGCATGCATAAGGTCCCCCTCCTTTTTTTTTTTTTTTAAAAGCTACGGACCCAGAATCACGGTTCTCTAACAGGGCTGAAATAGAGGGATATGAGGCTAGATGGGTGACCTGTTTGGTATTTTGAGCAAAACACTTCATAGACATGTTTTTTATATATCTGAGACCTATAATATATGCCTAAAAATTGTATAATAGGAGACCTTTAAAACGATGCCAGGTCATCGACGCTAATTCAGTTGTAATTTCAGTGCAAAAGACACAAAAGCTCTGCTGGGAATATCATTTTCGTGTGTAATGAGAGACCATCTGCTGCCATGGAAAGACCTCATTGAATATATCTGTGAATTGTCAAAACAGAAAGATTGTAGGTTTGAGAAACTCTGACCCAACCTACCCGAATAACAGATTCACATTATCTCGGACACCAACCATGTCCTGAGCGGTCAATATAAACTGTTACCGTCACATCTGAGATACAAGGTCTCACGATTTAATAACGTGAGGCTGAAGCCAATCCTCAAATGAAACACAGAGTTTAATCCCAGGTCAAATGTAAGTAGTGAGTATTCCGTATCGCATCGTGTCGTATCGTATACATGTCTTTATGTCAAAAGTTCCTCTTTTTAACACTTTAACCTCTCCTCCTATTTCTCCACCAGCTCCTCACTGCTGAACAGGAGGAGGTGAGTGCAGGAGGAGGTGTGAGTTTATCAGATGGAGGTAGAGAGACATCAGTGCCACATCTCTGGCAGAGGATTGTGGGAAAGTACTCAGAAACTATTCAGTATATCTGATAAAAAGCTGACAGTGTTAAACTCTGTCTCTGATAGGAGTTTCATCTGACAACAGATCATGAGAGATTAGAGGAACATAAAACCTCAAAGAAAATACGTTTTAGTCGGTACTTTTGCGCCATGTTTTATGAGAATGTGTAAAATACATTTTCAGGTATTTGTACTGGTTTAAATCCTTCCCCAGCACACTCGCCTCATGTGAGTTTCCCCCATAGGAACCAGTGAGACCTGATGAGTTACAGTTGAATAAGAAACACATTCGTTATTTTTATCTCAGGTTATCTGCATAGTTCCTGCAGATCCTGAACGGAAATGCAGAGAAGCATGATGTTACACTTTTTTATTCCAATAACAATGTGAGATTTTGTATTTATAGTGCACCTAAAACAGAGAGACTAAACGTGACACATGGTTCTGAATTGATGACACAAAACAGAACCCCACAAGACTTATTTTCACATGTGACCCTTTAAATTCAATCTATGAAGTTATAGTATTATATTTATTTATCACTGGCTGCCCTCCTCTTACAGCAGATTCAGTAACAGGATGATCCTCACACAGCAAACACAAATTCAGCGAGGACAGATCCTCTGAACAGGAGCTCAGGTCAAAGTGTTTTATCTGAAACAATCAACACAGAAGCTCTTTTTCAGCAACCTAATTGCAAGTTATTCATACAAAAACTTGTCGGATTCCTCCCTATTCTTCTCCTCTGTCGTATTGACTCATGCCAGAGTAAAGTGCTTCTTCATATTTGCAGAGAGAGTGTGTTCTCGTGTCTGTCATTAACTTCCTGTCAGAGGATGATCTCTGAGTTATGCACTGTTGACATGCAAGTGTACCTGTAAATAAAGCAGGAAACACACGCACGCGCACACGCACACACACACACACACACACACACACACACACACACACACACACACACACACACACACACAACACACACACAGTGAGGTAGTATACAGAGGTTAACCTGCATCTCTCTAAAGATGCACTGTGTTGATGCAGATGTAATATGCATGATTTAAACAGGCACAAATGGGGCACACACATCCCCCTCACTCACTCTCTCACTCACACACACACACACACACACACACACACACACACACACACACACACACAACACACACACACACACACACACACACACACACACAGTGAGCTGGTGAATAAACTTGGCTGTTTGGCTCATTGTCCCCTGTCAGTGAGGCGCTGCAGGTTAAGTGAGGGGCCCTGATGGACTGAGACCACCAGAGGAGCTGTGGGGGGGGGGGGGGGGGGTCTGATAGGGGAGAGGAAGATGGCACCAGATAGAGAGGCAGAGTAATGTATTGTCCAGGCATTCAGATGCACAGGTGTGTGTATAAGTGTGTGTGGATGCATGGCCTCTAATAATACATCTTTACCCAATTATTCACTTCCACCAATTTTTTTAAACAAACATCAGATTTGCATTATGAACACGGCTGAACTGGGGCGAGATTAACCTGAGCCTCAACAGTGTATATCGAGCACGTCCCAGCACACATATATGTAAACACATATTGTATAAAGTCACGCAACACTAACCAGGCATTTGCATGATAATGTTTATGTTTACCTTAATATTATTGACCACCCGTTTCTGTTGTTTTTTCATTATAGCAGCTATCAGATGTTATCAATACATGGCTACACAGGTCAGACTATCACAAGTAGAACCGTTTTTTTTTTCAGTGGAAAAGGGGGTAACTGTGAATGTTCTCAGTTCAAAGCTCCTGGTCTGGGTTTGGATGTTTGTGTTGTACAACTTCTGCTCCTTCATAAACCATAAGAAGGATCTTGAGAGCTGAACTGAGAGAGAAGTTTGAACTTTGCTGAGGCAGAGCTGCTTTCTCTGCTGTTTTTGTTACAATATGAGTGTGGCCACTTGCACATAAACAGTGACACGGGGTCTTACAGCAACAGACGCAGCAAAGAAAAGGACGAATGATCCTGAGAGCTGAACTCAAGAGTGTAGTTGAACTGCGCTAATGTGTGCAGCCACTTGCGTTCATACAAAGAGAATAGACGACCCTGTGCATGGTTGGAGTTCACTGACCCGTCAGCAAAGAGGTGGAGGCTGCCCTGACTGACAGATGAGAGAGTACACATCTGAAGAGGAGATCACCCCCCCCCCCCCCCCCACCTGAAGGACTGGCAATCTGTTTACCTGCTCACACTGTGGAGACATGTTTAAAAGAAGAGCATCAGAGTTGGCAACAATAACAGAAAATGTAGACGATACACAGCGTGACAGTTACAGATAGGAGAAGCCTGATTTACTGATTCTGTCGGGCAGAGTTAGTCAGGTTTGGTGAGATGAGGTGCAGATTAGCCGCCACCTTCTCCAGATAAAGCCCTGTCCTCTGATGTAGTGATTTAAAGAACAATTAACGCACTGTCTACTACAACTGCACCTTTATCTGATAGCCCTGAAACACACTGACTGAAGTGTGCAAACTCACTGGACCAAATGAAACTGAAGCAAACTGATCCATCTTTAACATATTTGTATTCGTAATCCAAATAAAACAGCTCTTACGTTCTACGGTGGTCGACGGGTGCAAACACGGTACAACGGCCCAAAACATTTAAATTAAAAGAAATGTAGGTTACTGTAGTTTCAGAATCAATGCAAATATAAACACAAATGTGCCAAAACACATGCAAATGAAGACCTGTCACTGTTGTTGGAAACTTACCTAAGATGTACGTTTTATCGGCTTATTTTAACAATGTGATTGCGTGATTCTCTCAGATATTATTGCAGATCTGCTGTAAGATAGCTAACGTCTAACCTATTCATTTCAAATATACTGACAAACACTTACAATTATGAAAACAGATTAACTCTGCCAATAGCAACTCTATGATCCCCAAACGTCAACAAGTGCTCCGGTTCAAGCTGTATTGGTCACTTTTTAGTAAGACTGTGACTTACTAACACACTCACCAGGTGAGAGCAGCTTCATGTGCCAACCTCAAATTCCCCTGCACAGTGATGAGATGATAACGCTGCATTTATTTATTATCCTGTGATCTGCGTCTATCAGCACAAACCTCTTTATATCTGCATGCTCATCTCACACACCAATGCTTTGGTTGTAATGTATTGAGGTGGGAAGTCTTTCTGAAGGTAATACAACACTTTACTGTCTTTCTGCACTCTATAGGAACATATAAACCCCCCCACTAGTTACTCTGTGTTTCTGCTCCCGGTGTTGTTCTGGGTAATGACAGTAAGACAATCTGCTGCCTGTAACTGGATCAGTGTGAATGCACAGAAGTGAATGAAACATGTGACAAGCTGTGATTAGTGTGTGTTGACAGATGGGTCCTTTGTGGAGCTAATTTGTAGAGCAGAATAACCAGGTAGGTAATTACCTGTTGCTCTCTGGCTGTCAGGGCCATTGTTGTGTTAACACATTACCAGAGGATATTCTTGGCGAATTGTAGGAAGCTGACCTGAGGCTATGAATACAAACTTTATTTATAGAAACACGTTCATCATAAAAAACATGATGTGTGTAATCATAAATTCATTGCAAAGCAGGGAAGACGCAATTCATTTATGATTTTTGAGAAGGAGCTCAGTCCTCCTTCTTTCTAAGCAACAGATTAAACATCTTAAAGCATCAAAAACTGTAATGTAAGTCTGAGTGTTTTTTCCTTACATACCACTTTAAGTGTTGTTCTGATCTGCAGCTGTGTGTGTGCTCAGATTAGAGCACCATTCATCCGGATACAAATAAACATGCTGGTGTTCAGAGGCTGCAGAAGGGGGAGTGTCGATGTTGAGTTTCATGGAGGAGCACCACCTATAAGGAGCTGCTGCAGGACCGCCAAGCATCAGTCCCTCAGAGGAGCATCACTGGGACTTTACCTCTCTGTGCGTAATGGAAAGCAGGATCACCCCACTTGGCCTGGCTGGGCATAGCGCCTCCTCTCTCGTGGGTCTGCAGGTTCCTCCGTCCCTTCTGCGGCCACCTCATCTCTTCCTGCGGGCCTGTAACCCCACTCTGGAGAGAGGCTACCCCCGCACCCCGAAGTGCGCAAGGTGCAGGAACCACGGCGTGGTGTCTGCGCTGAAGGGCCACAAGCGTTTCTGTCGCTGGAGAGACTGCGTGTGCGCAAAGTGCACGCTGATAGCGGAGCGGCAGCGCGTGATGGCTGCGCAGGTGGCTCTGAGGAGGCAGCAGGCCCAGGAGGAGAGCGAGGCCCGGGACCTCCGGATCATGTACCCCGGGGAGAGTGGAGGTCCTCCTGCGTCCCAAGCAGCCTCCAGCAGCGCTGCGCACAGGTTCGGTGTGTTTGGAGAGGAGAGCTACAAAGTTGGTGAGTGAAAAGCGTGACAATGTTCTAAAATAAATGTAAATCACAGTTAGATTGTGTTACCATATTGGGTTTATTAGTAGCTTTTACATTGAAGTTACCCTGAAATATATGTCGTTAACTCGGACTTTTACGCACCGAACGTTGGACACTTGCTTTGATTTGGAATTAAATGATGTACACATCATTGTGGCACAAATTATTTCAATTTTAAATACTTTTAAGCACAGATAACTTTGGGCACTCGGTTTTACTTATTACGCACAGAGAACCTTGCATATTGTTTCACTTTGAAATACTTTTACGCACAGATCGTTGGACATGTGATTCTAAATCAGCTCCTCTCCTTTCAGATGACGCACTGAGCAGGTTCAGCCTGTACAGCGGGTTCCTGGCTCGGCCCCTGTTCACCCCTCACAGCGCGAGGCTGCCCTCCCCAGCTGAAAGGACCGAGGTGTCTCCAAACAGAGACAGCAGCACCTCACTGACCGGAGACAGCAGCAGCCCCTCCCCGTTGTGTGAGCAGCGCTCAGAGCGTGCAGACAGTCCGCACAGCCCCCCCTCCTCCTCAGACCCGGAGTCAGGAAGCGAATCGGAGAAGCCCAGGGACTTCCGGGGTCTGGAGCGGGACCCCACTGACATTATGGCCAAGATCTTCCCCCAGCAGCGACGGGACACGCTGGAGTCCATGGTGCGGACTTGTAAAGGAGACCTGGTCCGGTCCATAGAGCTGGTGCTGAGCTCCAAGGAGAACCAGCTGGACTCGGAGGGTAAGCTCCCCTCCGGAGCTCTGGAGAGCATGTCTGCCTTCTCCCCGCTGCACATGCACCCCCCGGCCGCAGGAGGAGAGGGTATGTTCGGGCTCAGCCCCCGTCTCGGGGTCAATCCCTTCCGGCTAGCCTACTCCTCCGCTGGCGGCTACATGTCCCCGTACGTGAGCTCCGGACTGATGCCGATGTTCCCCCTGCGGCCCCCCCTGGACTCCTACTCCTTCCCGGGAATCATCAGAGACCTATCCTCCCTGCAGAAAGAGTCCCGGTGCAGCCCGGGGTTCTACAGCAGACTCAGCTCCGACAAATGATCGTTTTGAACATTTGATTAATGTCGACTGATTTCACATTAAAGTGCCTCAAACTAAAGCCATACTTTTATACTGTAAATATTGTTTATTTTTTAATAAAGCTTTCAAACATGAAATGTTTTAACATTTCTTCATTATTTCTGACGATAACATCTAACAATCCTTTTGAACCTATTCAAATGTTAGCGTTTTAACATGACTTATTAATAAAATACATCATGTGATCAGTGTAATAAAGTTCAGTATTTAAACACTCAAATGTCATTACATCGTTTGTCTTCACATTTTGAAAAAGGTCGAACAAATCTGAAAAAGTAATGCTCTCCTGCGATTGGTCGAAGGAGTCACATGTGGCTCGAATGAGAGCCAATAGGAAGGCTGAGAGGCGTCACATGACCGCATGTTTGAGGAAGTGCAGACATGTCCTCTCTGGTGTGGTTGAATGTGCATTGAACGTGCATTGAACGGGTCAGTCTCCGGACATGAAGCTGCTCTTCAGCTGCTCTCTCCTCCTCTTCATCACCGCCGCGTGCCTCTGCGGCTCTGCAGCCACCCGGAAACTCAGAGGCATCTCGTCCTCCTGTGAGTTACCTGAGTGTTACCTGACAGTTAACCCAGAGTGTTACCTGAGGCTGTCTTGTTGCGGCTAGCTCACCTGTTACCGGGTCACCTGAGAGCGTTATTTATTATTTAGTTTATCGGCCCTGTTTTATTGCTCCATTTCCTTCTTTATGTCTTCAATATGACAATAAAACCTTTGCATCTTGAAGAACCTGCCATTGCTTGGTAGCAATCATTACTGATCTGTGTTTTTATACAGGAAAACATGTCTCTTCTGTCTGGACTTTAAAGGGTCCCTATTCTGCTCACGTTCTGATTCATATTAGTGTTGAGTGTATATTTAGTAAGTGTTCCAGAGTGATGTCACTACAGGAAGGAAACAAAGGAGTCCAATGGAGGAGT